>NC_060214.1:130277500-130517500 GCF_021130785.1 Homalodisca vitripennis | reverse complement strand
ATATTTAATATTTTTAACGATAGTATTCCTAGTAACTAATAAAGTTTAAGGATTATTTGCATTTACATAGTTTTGGTTATAACTTTATTTACCTTTTACATTTGAATAACTAGTGCAACATTTATTACATAGCTGCAAATTAAGTTACTTTCAACCTTTAATTTGCTAATAGCACCATGCTGCGCTTGTAGGAGCAAAAATGTATTAATTAATTTAGAGTATCTGTGTTTTGTTAGTTCGGACAAAGACTGTAATACCCCTCTGATTATCTTGTATTTTGTATTGTATCACGTGACTAGTTCGGATATTGTATCTCTTTACCTACAATACAATGCACTGTACAAGAGTCATGCATAATGCAGTTCATAAAGATTATGTTGAATATAATACAACTTAAATTATTTTCTAAATGTGTGAATATATGCGATATATCTTTAAACTAAATTGGACACCGTGTGGAAACACGTGTTTGGAATTGCTTTAAGTAGATATTAAAGTGTTAGTATTGAAAGTTTATTGTTTTCATTAACGATTCGGACCGAGTTGAATTTGCTGAAGATACCATTTATATGTATATTTTTATAAATATATACATAGAAATATCTTAGGTATTACGTTACAAAGATACATTATTTAAGCATCATATTAAATAGACGTGTTAATATTTTAGTTTTAACGACGGATTAAAGTCTGTTTTTAACTCTTTTTATAATAGAAAAAAACCCTGAAAATAAAAAATGATATCAAGAAGTTTATTTCTTTCTTTGTATAAAAAATAATACTAAATAAATTCCAAATTCTATTATATTAAAAATTTATTAATAAAATATTACCATGAACTATTCTTAAATAAATAAAGTATGCTATCACTTGATTGGATGTGCTTGGTAAAGGTTAAAAGGCATTGATGTTATATAATATAAAGATTGTCTGACTTGGAGAAAATAGCAAATTTTATTCATTTTATTCATATCATTATATAAAAATAGTAAGTTTTATAATCCTGATTGATTTATTATTCATGTCAAGTTATTATCACAAATTTTAAAATCGCAAGGAAGCCAATTTTGCGGGAATTTCTTGCAGCCATCAATTACAAGGGAGAGATTTGAAAAGAGAGAGTGAATATATGGGTTCCTAAGACTCAAGCAGTTTGAATGTTATATGGTTACCGCAGACATTTTCAATCTAACCTTTGCTGGCGAACTTCTCAGTCTTCTTTACACTACACTAGTTCAGTCTAGAACTGTTTAAACTGCATTTGCGAAACCCTAACAGCAATATATACTCAATATGTGACTCCAGGACCGATTATAGTGTATACTCATTTTGAAGGTTGGATAAATTTAAAATGTAATAACTGTATACACTTGTTGTAAAATCAGTAGGAAAGTTTCAACACCACAGATATAAAGAAAAATGTCATAAGACAGGTCAGAGCCATTGCACTATCATCCAAGATAGCAGCGATGTATTACAACTTAGGTAAGGTAAAAAGATTACTTATTAGATTAAGACATTTTAAATTCAATAAATACATTGTAATTCAAAACTGTTTTGTTATAGCTTAATTCAGTAAGAACTTTACGTTTAGGGAGTGAAGCTATAAGGATGCCAGAACTAATTTTTTATAACTTCTGTAAGTAAAAATGTATGAGTAGAAAATGAATATGTGGGGGTATTTCTAGCTCACTTTTTGGACAGCCGTAAATCAATGAAAATACTGTTTTAAAGACAATAAACGAATCTGTAAAATCACGAATTAAAAATAACCGAATCTGTAGCTGTTTGCTTCTACTTTCTTTGAGCTGTCAAATCAATCTAATTGAATGTCCTGCTCGACGAAAATCTTCTACTCTACAAAATTGATATTAACACAGTTCTTTATCTTTAATAGTCTTCTTTTCCAGTAAAAATCAAGTGTATTTATCATGTTTATTCAATTCTTTTAATCTTTTTTCATTCCAAAACAGTCAAAAATCTGTTCGGTAAAGTGTACTTTATAATCTTCCAAATCGGCAATTATGTAAACCCAATTCTATCTTTCATTTTCTCAAAATTCAAGATTCTATGTTTTTCTTCCTTTCTTCCATTCATTTAACTTCTTATATTCTTTAAATCATTAGCTCACACCAACTAACTTCATTAATTCCTTTAGTAGCTCCATTTACATAGGAAAAAATTTGAGTGTGTCAAGTTTGCACTATTAAGTAAAATATCTTTTATAATAAGGAAAATTTATCAACTTTAAGCTTAAAAGTTTATAACTTTTCCTTAATAAAAAGATATTTTACTAAATAGTGAAACTTGAACACACTCAAATTTTCCCCTATTTAAATGGAGAGGAAAAAGGTGTCTTCCAATGACTGCAAAAAAGACATTTTTTTTAACACACATCAATATGATTAGACATATAATTCTAAAAATTCATCTAAAAAAACAAAGGCCTTTATGAGAAAGGAATTGAATTATTTGAGACTTGGGCTAAAGAAAATCAATTTGTCCGATCATGAAAGATGTACAATATAGAAAAATATTGCGTGAATTAAAGAAAAACTTTTAAGGAAGATAAAAAAGAATCTCAATCTATTTAATGATGAAAAAATTCAATCAATCGCTGAAAAATTGTCCCATTGAAACAAACGATCAAACTAAGTCTGAAATGATCGAAGAAATTGACAAAATACTATAAACGAAAAACCCTGAAAATACATAGACGAGTTGAAGTTTTATCCTCAATACACGGTCTTTTTCAAGCAATACATTTTAACAAATTTAAACGATAATTCCAATGTCAAATTACAAATATCCTATCAATTATGAGGCCAGAAATTAAAAGTTGTAATCGAAAAATTTCCAAGAAAAATGTTAAAAATATGAAAGAGAAATAGCTCTCTGTGGAATGTGAATACGAAAGAACTGTTAGTGAACGGTGAAACACAACGTGTCCAATGTACTTTAACAATAAAAGCAGATGAAATCTTTGACGTAAACGACTTTATTACTAACAATTTAATAAATTAACACATCGAGAACAGACAAATCTTTCCAAATATAGGTTCTGGATGGACATTCAAAAGTTTAAACAATTAGTTTTGAGCCTTAATAAACACGAATTTATGACCCAGATCCCAATATCGATTTTACCACAAAGAATCAAGGTAAAAGAAAGCTTGTGTAAATATCAAAAATAAATATGATTCTGTTTTGTTTTTTAATCCGATGTGCTATTGGGAAAAACCTGAAAAAGAATGCTGATAATATCAAAGCAATACGAGAAATTTGTAAATGACGAGATAATTTCGGCTTTGAGGTATCCAATGTCCTTTAAAAGATATACACTTATTTGAAAAACGAAGTTACAATTCCAATGTAAAAGTATCCGAAAATGTCAATAAATATCTAACAGTTATGATGAGAAATTTAACATTGTTCCGTGCAAATTTCAGAAATGTATGACGCCGAGTTATGAAGTTGATTTATGGTATGTAAAACAAGAGATAAATCTCATTAATGTTTTGATAACCGATCTTAAAAGATTAGTGATTTACCACAGTTATCTAAACATAAAGAAAGGAAATTTCTTTGTAAGAAGATGGTTAAGCCATTTCTAAAATCTGGAGATTTAACAGATCATTTAGAAATTTGCAAGCAACATGAATTTGTAAACCAATTATGCCATTTCCATGTCAAAAACAACATCATTTATACTAATATCAAAAGAAGTTTATCCAACCTTACGTTATTTATATGATTTTGAGTAGCATATTAGAAAAAATTCCCGGACATGCAAAGAACAATCCACAAAGATCGCCTACAACCAAGAATTCAAAATCACATTCCTTATGGTTTTACTCTATATTTAGAGTCGAATGTGACCCAATCGTATGTATACAAAGCGATAATGTTATCGAGCAAAAAAATGAAGAAGATTGCCAAATGTTCCTGCAAAACTGTTTGAAGAACTCAATAAATTATCGAAATACATAGCTACAAAATATAATTCTCAAGAACAAAAAACCTATGAAATTGACTGAAGAAGAAGAAATTTCATAAACCAAAATGCAAACGTTTGTCATATTTGCGAATGTGTCTTCTTATGATGTTGAGTCAAGTTCAGTATGGTTTTACTCCTGATAGTTGGAAAATAGAGTTATAAAAAATGTAAGAGATCATTGTCCATTTGACTGGAAAGTTTCGAGCGCAGCTCATTCATGATGTAATCTGAATTTTGAAATTTCCACAACATTATTCCATTTTCTGTCATAAAATGTCAAAATTACGATACACCATTTGTAACATAAAAGAATTGTCAAAACATACGGGTAATGTTGATTTGATTGCAACACCGATGAACGATTATATAAATTATTCTGTAAATTCTGGATACGGGTATTAGTTTTGATGGTGACAAACCTAGAAAGTATCATAAAATCTCTTCGTGGACACATTTAGATTCATCGGTCCCCCCCCACCCCCCCCACCCCTCGTCTATTGAAAAATTAGCGAAAAAATCTAAAGAAAGAAGACTTCAAACATACAAATCATTTTATACAGGATGGAAGAATATTGAATGAAAATTCTAAAAAAGACAGCCAAAATGACGAAGAAGAAATCTTTAAATTCAATCTGAAAAGGCATATTTCCCTATGAATTTATCGACAGTATTGAAAAACTTGATACACAGAGAATGAGAATTCAAGATTCTAATCAACTTTTGACAGACGAGAGCAAACTGAGAAAGATTTTCCAACACTACTTTAAATGTTTGGAACAAATTAAAAGAGAAAAATCTAGGAAATTACTCTGATCTCTATAAAATTCAAAGATGTTCTATTGCTCGCTGATATCTTTGAAAATTTTAGGATATTTGTTTTGAATTGCTATAAGCTTGATCCAGAAAAACAATCGTAAACAGCTCCCAGTCTTGCATGGGATGCTATGTTAAAATTAACTAAAATCCGAGCTTCAACTGATACACGCTTACGATATGTATTGTAATATCGAAAAAAGTATCGCGGAGGCAATTTCTCAATGTATTAAAACGATATGTGAAAGCAAATAAACCAAATATTTAAAAGATTTTGATAAACAAAGCCCCGAATAACTATGTACTCTATCCTCGTACTAATAACCTTTATATTGGTATCGGCCTAAGCAAAAACTGCCGTTTAAAGTGATATCAAGTTGGAGGATCCAAAAACTTACAACAACTGGCAGAATGGAAAAGAAACAATTTTGGAACTCACTGGCGACGAAGATTAAGGGCTATATTCTCGAAGTTGATCTTGGATATCGAACGAATTTACACGAACATCACAAGGATTTACCACGCGAACATCTTGCTCCAGAACATTTTAAAAACAAACTTTGCACAACTCTACTGGATAAAACTGAATACGTAGTTCCATCTCGAGAAATTTGAAGTTTCTATTTGGAACAAGGTATGATTTTGAAACATTTGAATAAGTTATTGCCAATTCGATCAGAAGCCTTTTATTAAAGAGTACATTGATTTAATACTAAATATGAGGACCAAAGCTACCAAAGACTTTGAGAAGGATTTTATAAGCTGACTGAACAACTCCAGTTTTTGAAATCAATGATGAAAATGTGAGTAACCAGATGGAATCATTAAGCTTGGAAATGAAGAATTTTCAATGACACAAGCTAAGAAAACACATTTCAAATGCTTAAACATCTTTGACGACAACTGTATAGCGAGTCCATGTACAAACAAAAGGATTAAATTTAACAACCGATTACATAGGATTTTTCAGTTCCGACACTCTCAAAAATGCTAATGTACTAGTTTTATTACAACAAATTTAAGTAGTTTGATCCAGATTTGAATCTGTGTTACATGGATACAGACAGTTATTTCCTAAATTGGAAACGAGATCCTTTTAAAATTATTAAAGAAAATATAGATGACTTTGAAACAAGTGATTATCCAAAAGATCACGAATGTTTCACTACTAAAAATAAAAGGTAATAGGGAAATTCAAAGATGATAAATAGCGAAGTTTTAGAAGAATTTTTGTGGTTTAAGGCTAAGATTACTCTACGAAAATCTAGAAAAAAACCCAGTTTTAGGTGAAAAGGAATTAAGAGAAAGCGTGTTAAATAAAACAATAAATATCAACAACTTGAAGAGATGTTGTTCGAAGATAAAGAAGAATTTAGGGAAGATGACAGTCAATCAAAATAAAGCTTATAAACATGAGTTTTGTACACCAGTTACTATAATCAAGTTAACACTGAACCGCTAAAGATGATAAAGAATTGTCCTAAAAATAAGATCGATACAGTACCATACGGCTATGGAAGCGAAAGATGATAAGAGAATTTTCCCTGAGAAAATAAATTGATTACAGTACCAATGACTATGAATCGGAATCTAATATATTAAGATGAGTTAAATAAACTTGGAAACTTTTGACATGTAAATGGAAAGATGAATTGATTCACACTGCCCACAAAATGCAAGAAAAAAACTAAAAGTATCAAGGATCATTCAAAAATCGTTCAAACTCAAAGATGGATTGTATAGAATTGCTCTGCAAAATGTTCAAAATGTAAGACTAAACAAGAGTAAGTTTATAAAGAATCCAAATCCGAAACCTGTAAGCAAGAATTGAAGACTAAAGATGGAGATAGAATTGAAGCTCGAGAAATTCATGCACAGTACGAAAAACGTTTAAAAAGAGAAAAAAATATAACATTAGGAATTGACGATTTATGGGCAGCAGATTAAGATATAATTCAAACTATTGCCAGATCAAACATGATGGATTAAAATCTAATATGTTAAATGTATTATTGATAACCTTCTCAAAATATGCTTTGTGTCAAGAGCTATCAAAAGAAAAAACGGCAAGGATATTTCAAAACTTTCGAAGATATAGGTAAACAGATGCCATAAAGGTATCAATCACAACCTCCTAACCTACTCATAACAGATAAGGGTTTAGAGTCTTAAAAATATAAAAATTTAAACGAAGTTTGAGAAAATCACAACATTAAAATTTATCATACTGAAAATGAAGAGAAATCAAGGGTATTGTAAGAGAGATATAACAGAACTCAAAATGAGAGAATAAAGTAATTATTGAGATTAATAAAAACTTTAAATGGATCGATATTCTTCAAAAAATCGTAACAATTATAACTATACAGTTCACAGCACAATGAAATGAAGCCCAAACGTTAAGATAAATGATTGCAGAAAAGGAGTAATTTAGAGACCGTTTTTCAAGTATTTTCCACCACCCAGAAATTCACACAAAAACAAATTTAAGAGTAACCATGATCAGGTAAGAATTGTTAGTAAAAAACAAAACATATTCGAAAGACAAATATAAAGAACAACTGGTCAAATGGAGAAATCTTTGTGATTTATCAAATTAAAACCACAGATCCTTGTAACTTATAGTAATAAAAGATTTAAATAATGAAGAACTAACCGGGAAAGTTTTATGAAATATGAATTGAGAAAGTCAAAGCTTTAATTTTTTCTATATAAATGGAGGCTCAAAAGCAATGTTCAAAGTGGCAAAAGAATTAAAAGGTTTTCAAGAATTTTATAAAGATAAGAATAGAAAAGATGGAATTTATTATAATTGTAAAGGATTGTTTATAGAAGTATCAAAAAGAGCTGTAATGATAAAATAGAAAATTAACTTTGAAGAGAAAGAATGTCCTAATGTAAAGAAACTAAAAAAAATTCAGAGTTAAAAGTCATCACTATAGTAGAATAAGAAAGTACTCATAATTGTAAAGATTGTGTAAAGAAGAATCACCATAGATTATATTATGAAGATACTCAATGTGAATGTGGAAGGAACTATAACATGGTTAAATAATTAATCAAAAACATTTACAAACAAAATTATCAAAATTCAAGAGTTTAATAACATTTTCACGTGTAATAACTTGTTCTATAAAATGGAGTCTCAAAGACATGTACAAAGTGTCCAAGAAAGAATAGAAAAGACTGTTATTGTAAGGAATTATATGATAAAATGAACAAATTAACTTTAGAAGAGAAAGAAGTGTTACATTTTGTAAAGAAATTAAAAATATTTCTGATTTTAAATAACTGGCAGTATAGTAAAGATAGAAAAAATGCATTTTGCAAAGATATGTGCTAAAAAAATTTTCAGCGAAAGTTATAAAAACGAAATGCCCAATGTGAATATAAAAAAAAATTCCTACGATTGGTTAACTAGTTATGCTAAACATTTACAAACAAAATATCAAATATCGAGAGTTTAACATTTTCATCGTGTAATTTAGATATCTATAAATCAGCTCGAAATTCTGCCATATTTGGAAGTATAATGATTTCCGTTGTATAAAATATTCCAAAATTCTTTCATTTGGTTATACAGATTGATAGAATTTGGTTCGTCATCAATGAACAAAATCTCTAATTCAAGGATAATTTTATTTTTAGATGTTTTAATCGTTTGGTATTCTCGTTTCTGAGCTCTGATAAACGTAATAAGGCCATTCCAACATGTGAATTCTTCTTAATTAACGACAAAAACCATGGTGTTTTTTTCTTATCAAAATCTTTACATACCCCGGCCACCATATCCTCTCTTCATTAATTCCATTCTGCAATTCCTTGATTCTCCTATTTTCAATGAATCCTTTCATCTTTAATTTGAACTGTTTTATTTCATCTTTTAACTGCTTTATTTTCGTTTTTTTCAAGTTTGTACCTCGCCATATTTCTAATACTCGGTAAAACTTTTTTGTAAACCCAATTTTTGAAGATTTTTGAGGCCTCTTTTTTTATGTTGATCTCTATAATTAAAGAAATAAAGTCCAGATTCATTGATAAAAACAGTGTCAGCGATGAAGAATTGTTAAGGGGCCATTCGAATAGCCCCTTGTTTTTTAAGTAAAAATATTGAATTTTTGTCATCATCTACAACATTTAATTTAATTGCGTTTTTGTTTTTTTCCATAACCTAGATAATTCACCAAACATCTTAGCCTTACACCAGATTACATTGTTTTCGTCTACAATCGTTACAATGTCTTTATTATTGAATATAAGTTGATTTATTGAGTAGTCTACAACTGACTCCATTTAGATAGAAAAAAAGAAATTTAACTAGTAAATTTTTATTTCGAGAATAAAGCCCAGATTCATATCAAAAATAGTATTGTTTTTTGATATTTTCCTCTCGGGGTCGCTAATGGATAACTCCTGTAATTTATACATTCAAAAGTTGTTTTATCGTCTTATCGTACATTATTTTTTAATTTATGATAAAGCTTGCCTCGTGTTTTTCAAATTCTAAAATTTCTGCAACATCTTTGCTTGAAAAAATCGCAAATTTCGTTATTTTCCGTCAACAATCGAAAAATTTCTGTATTATTGAATTTGAGTTTGATTATTTATTAGATCTAACAACTGTCTCCATTTAGATAGAAAAGAAAATTTAACTAGTAAATTTTTTTTTGATTGTAAAGTCCAGATTCATGAAAAAATACGTGTTTTTTTTTTGAAAGTTTAAAGGTATAGAACGATTCGTTCCCCCCTTGATTTCATCATTATTCTTTCGACAATTCTTAATATAAATGTTGTTTATACTCTCATTATTTTAATAAATGTCCCTCAAGAGTCCTTGAATAGTCAGAACGATTTTTGAATTCCTTTTAATATTTTTTATCTAATTGGAATATAATCGATTTCATTCGGTTTTTCACTGATTTTTGATCCATAAGCAACATTTGGGAAAAAAGTGTACAAAATTTTCAGATTCTTGTTTAAATGTTCGGTATGATTTTCAAAACTAGGTTCAAAACGAGATTGCAGTGCACCTCAATTACATCGAATTAGGTCTAAATTTTTGGCGTTTTATTAATTTCCTAAATATATCGATTTGGCTCAATAGTTTCTGAACAAACCTAATAAATCTACAATAATTGCTGAAAACATTTATTCTTACTGGTGATTTTTTTATTTGAATTTTTATTAGAGAGATAATTTTTTTTGCATTTTCAAACTTGTTTCCGTCAAAGTTTAAAGATTTATCTGATTGTATTAATGTTTTCAGATAATTTTTTAAGGGAATTTTTTTATTTGATCGAAAGTAAATATCCTTTGTTTAATCCAAAATATTTTGTTACGTCTTCTCACTAAATCCTATACAATAAGGAGGAAACTTTCACTAATATCTATTACAAAACTATCATGAATAAAACCGCTTAAACCGATAAAATAATTTGATCTTCCTCTAAGTGTATAGGATGTTCCAATTAAAAAATAATTGAGAGCTTTCTGAAGTCAACTTTGTACACTCTTCAATTTTTCGCAAGCGTTGCTCTTCAAGATAAAAATCTTCTATTTAAATGGAGAAATTTTTAAAGCAAAAAGATCAATATAATTTCAAACGTTTGAAGAAAATAAGAAAGATCAACCAATCATAATGTTAATTGTTGGTTCAAGTGATGTGGAAAAACAACTTTATTATTGAATTTTATCTACACTAGGTTGATCCTTATATCCAATTTATACGTCCTTTTAGGCAAGTCCATTAGAACAAGACGCCTATAAAAAATTACAAGAAAGATTTGAAAAATATTTGAGAAGAACTTAAGTAAGAAAATATCATATTTTAATAATGCTTCCGAGGAACGATAGTTCCATTAAGCGAAATGTAAACCGAATTCTTTTTAATTCGTTTGATGATTATTTTGGAAAATCAAGACGTTTATCAAGGAATATTCGTAATGTCTCTCAAAACATATCTTGTATCTATCTTTTCCCAATGCTTTTCAAAGGATTGATAAACAAGTTCTATAAGAAATAATTTGAATATGGATTTGTGGTGTTTTTTTAAGCAAGACGATCACTAATCCAGAAAGATTTACAACAATTTATGTGGGATCTGATATGAGTTTTAAAACCCTTTAATGAATTGAGTGATAAAATTTTGGAAAGAAGACTATGATTTTTAACTATTAATCTAACTTTTGAAGCCTAAAAAGGTAAAAATTTGAATAAGTTTTACTAATATACAATGCTGCTCATGTGTCTGTCAGAATCTACTTGATAAAATATTTGTTACAATTATTTTTACTTATCCATTACTTTTATTTACATATGAAAATTAACAAAAAACGGAAAATCTGTTCACTCCACGTTTTACGTTCCACGTTTTTCACGTTTCGTGTTCACGTTTTACGTTTCCCCAACGTTCACGATTTAACGTTCCACGTTCTTGTTCTCGTTCAGTGGTTCACGTTTCCACGTTTCCACGATTCACCGTTTACGCTTACGTGTTCACGTTTCGTGTTCAAAGTTTTCACGTTCACCGTGTTTCACGTTCCACGTTTTTCGTGTTCACGTTCTCGTTCACCGTTCTCGTTCACGTTCACGTTCTCGTTCCCGTTCTCGTTTCCGTTCACGTTCTCGTTCACATTTCTCGTTCACGATTTTACGTTCCACGTGTCACGTTTTTACGTTTCCACGTTCACCGTTTTTACGTTCCACACGTTCACGTTTACGTTCCACGTATCACGTTTTTACGTTTCGTGTTCACGTATTAACGTTTCGTGTTCAACGTTTTTTTACGTTCCACGTTTTCCACAGTTTTCTAACGTTTTCGTGTTCACGTTTTACGTTTCTGTTCACGTTTTCACGTTCCATCTTCACGTTTTACGTTTCGTGTTTCACGTTTACGTTCCACTTTTTACGTTTCAAAATTTTTTCTAATTAAATGGGAGAACGTAACTACGAAGAAGCGAAAAAACTTGATCAAACGAAAAGAAATTAATCAAAGAATTTATAAGAACAATTCGAATTGATGAAAAGAACAAGAATTTATCAAAAAATCAATCAACCCTGTAACTTTCTGCAATTAAAAAAAATGTTGATGGTTAAAATTGAAAACGTTTAAGCGATAATCAAAATTTGATGAATTTGGTTCCAGTTGTACGAACAATTTGCCGATAATCATTTTCCAGAATCTGAAGTTGGAAGAGTTTGAGATTGCCCAAATTCCATCCATCAACACCATTTAGACTCCGAATCAATGAAACTCTACCCATAGTTGAACCAATAAGTCCTGGAACAACGGATATAATAATTTGGTGAAAATTGGTAAAAAAATTCCTTCCTAGAGTAAAAGATATAAATTGGTTTGTATTGGGATAAAAAAAAGAAAAGTTTTATGAATGGAAATTTACCCGTTAATTTTGAGCATAATGATATCATTATTAATGAAAAAACATATGAAGGAACTCAAGGTTTATGGAGATTATTAACAGACTATGACGCTCCAAAAGATAATTTATATTCTGAAGAAGATTTGAAAAAGTATACAGAAATTTTATGGGAATTTGACTCAATTTACAAAAATAATGATCCATCTACTAAGAAGCCTAAGTCAAGTAGAGGTAAAAAATATATTAAATTAATTAAACCAATTTGGGAAAAAACGAATCGAAGGATCTGGTATAAGAAAATACAGTGATAATAAGATTGAGTACAGATATATCGACGATTTGACAAAACTCGATGGAATTATAAATTATATTTATGCTCAAGAAAAGGCTGGAAACAACAATTTTTTGAACGAAAAGAAAGCGATTAAGGATTTTATTTCGAACAAACTTGATGAAATGATTGAAAAACCTGATGGGAATTAAATATTTAAAACGAGTTTTGCCGGCAATAAGTTCATCTATGATTGAAGGTAGCGGACTTTTGAATGATTTTATCAACAATTTACCTTTTGAATTACACGTACCAACTTATCAGTATCTGGGGCCTGGCACAAAACTCGAAAAAAGACTAAAAAGAGGAGATACTGGTATAAATAAATTAGATCAAGCTGCTATGGAACACGATATTTTTTATGCAAAACATAGAGACACACAAATTCCAGACATATCGCAGATAAAGTTTTGCAAGATAAGGCAATGGATAGATTTTTATCAAAAGATGCTAGTTTAGGTGAAAGATTTGTTGCGCTTCCAACAGCTGGAGCAATGTTTTTGAAGAGAAAACTAGGAATGGGAATCGAAGAGAACTTGAAATTTTTAAACTATATAAATGGAGGTGAACGTAAATTTCAGCAAAAATCTGAAAGAAAAAATAAAATCCGCTTTTAAGAAGAAAATAAAATACCCGTTAGTATTCAATTTAAAATAGATCAACTAAAAAATGGCGAAGATAAGATATTTTTAAACAAATAGACAATACAATAAACTCGAAAAACATAAGAAAAACGATAAAGGAACCAGAATAGAATTTTCGTATAATCAGTTGAAAGAACTCAAAAATGGTGGACTTTTGAAAGATTTATTAGATTTTGGAGAAAATATTCCAGTTGTTAAAAATGTTGTTCCTTGTGTTCGTAAAGCTGCTCCAATCGTTAAAAAAGATGTGATTCCTATTGTTCGAAACATTTTAAATTGGTTAGATAAAGAGTTGGAAGATGTTACAGGATCTGGATTAGATGAAAAAACTTTGAATTACGTGAAATCAAACATTGAAAAAAAAATTTAAACCTTTAACATTCGGGGAATTGGAAGAAATCTGCAAAAAATATTAAACATTTTAGAGGAATCTTCATGAGAGATACATTACCTGAAAAAGTTAAGAAATTTGAATGTGGAATTGTGAATTTAGACTCGATTATGGGAAGTGGAACGCATTGGATTTGTTATTATAAAAATGATAAGAATGCATGTTATTTTGATTCGTATGGAAGAATTGAGGACGAACCACCTATAGAATTGATCCAATATTTAAAAAATTCAAGCGTCTACTACAATGATTCTCAGATTCAAGACTATAAAGATCCCCCAATTTGTGGCCATTTATGTGTTTTTGTTTTTGAATGAACTGAGTAATGGTAAAGATTTTAAAGAAGTTGTTAACAAATTATTGCTTAATAAATATGAATTCACAAAATATTTTTGACGTATTTGGAACACAAAATTATTCAAAATGTAGATAATAGTTTGAATTTTGATAGTTTGAGAAATGAGTTTGATAACAAGTTAGAAAATTTATTACAAAACCTTCCAGATTCAGATATGTTTGCTGTCGAGATTGAAGATTTTAAAGCAGAATATGATAACAAACTTTGCAAATTTCATGAGTTCAAATGAAGTTGCTGATAAAATAAAAACATTGAAAAAAGAATTTGAAGATGGTGCAAAAAAAATATTTACCAATTTAATGTCTCATATCGAAAAAGCTGATAAAATTACTGAAGCGAATCAAAGTTGAAAAGAATTATGTTAGTTTGGCTAATAAGAAAAGAATTGTCGGTGTTCGACCTGGTATTGACAAACATGATGTTGTTGTTAAAGAACAAATTTTAAAACCTCTAAAATTATCAGAAAACATCGATATTGTTGATTTACATGATCCGAATGTTAAAAATGCCTTAGATTTTAAAGGAAAAAGGACTTAGCAGCGTTAGTAAAGGAATTTATCCGTTTGATGTTATCGTAAAAGATCAATTCGAAGATCATATTAAAATGTTTAATGAACTAAAACAAAATTATGAGAATCATAAACAGCATGTTAAAGATTTTACAACAGAAGTCTATGACAAGTTAGAAGCCAGAAATAGAAGATCAGTAGACGATGTTGGTGAATTACTTGATAAAGTAAATAAACTAGAAGAAAACTTTAATACATATAAAAATAATGTTAATGAATTAGTTAGTGAAGCAGTTACAAAAATTCTGGAAAGTTTTGATACACGTTTCAATGAGAAAGTAAACTTTTTTGAAAATTTTTGTACACGTTTCCAATGAGAAAGTAACACATAATAATGAATTACTTAAAAGAATAGATGATCAATACTCTTTATATCTCCATAAAGTAAATAAACTAGAAGAAAACTTTAATAAATTTAAAGAAGATGTTAATAAATCTTTTGAAAACATTGATAACAGATTTAATAGATTAGGCGGTTATGATGATTCATTTTAAATTTTCCCTAAATAAATGGCGCTCATATATTGTGTGAGATGTAAAGAAAAAACTGCAACAAATGATATAAAATACTATGCAAACATCAATGGAGTTAAGAGAATTTCTGGAAAATGTGCTGAATGTAACTCAAGAAAGAGCCAATTTATAAAAACTTGATTTGAAATTTTTTCCTAATAAATAGAGATGGCGGGACATTACAGTGCTTTCGATCTTTTTCTCATGCAACACGAAAGAGATTTGAAAAAAGAACATTGGGATGACATTTCTCAAAAATATGAATTATCCGAAGATATGATGAGATTATACGTAAACAAATTGAATTGGTATAACATTGCAAAATATCAAACTCTGTCCCCAGAGTTCATTCAAGAAAATATACATTATCAATTAAAAGATCATATGTCTGTTCTTTGTCTCTATCAACACTTGAGTATAAAGTTTTTGGACGAAAATAAAGATACAGTTGATTGGAACAATATTATAGATAGCGGTTACTATCCTGTGCAAATTTTATTGAAATATGTGACCGAGATCGCAAAATTTAAAGGAAGAGAATCCTGAATATGACGAAGTAGATCATTAAAAATGACTCTAATCTTTTTAATTATTTTATTAAAATTTATATCTTTTTCTTATAAAAACGTACATTAGATCGATGAAAAAATTATATCTTTCTTATACATGATGTTTAAAATTTCTAAATTTTCTCTTATTAAATGGCGGACTACAGAAAATATGCTAGTGATATTGAAAGGGCGGAGTTTAAAAAATTTCTATCCAATTAGTAAACAACATTTGAATGAACCGAATAAAAGAACTGAGTTTAATATTGATTTTGGAGATAACTTTTGCTCGTCTAAACTTCCAGTTTTATATTTCTGGAACTTTAACAAAACAAGATGGTCAAGCATATCTTGGAACTGATAATGTTAGATTAATCGATAATTTTATACCGTTTTTATTTTCTAAGATTGAAGTAAGAAAACACAATAAATTGATAGAAGAAGTCGAAAACTGTGGCCAATTAAGCACAATTAAAGGAAACTATTTCGTATTCAAAAAGTGATGTTATTTCTCAAACTTCTAATGGCTTTGAATCAGATTTTAAATTTGGTGTTTTTGAAGCAGCTGGAAATTTATCTCATTTTGGATTAGGATTTTTTGAAAATGTTACTATTTCCGATCTATAAAGGAGGATTTTATCTAAGTTTTATAAGAGCAGAAGACGATGATGTGATTCTGAAGACTGCAACTGGAAATGTTATGCCTGTTGATGGAAAAATAACAATTACAGATTTTTTTATTAGAGTTCCAATGATTGATTATAAAACCACGAGTAAAATTAGGTTGATTGATGAAATTACAAAAAGTCAAAACATTATGTTTAATTTTCTAGATTGGCAATGTATTGAACAAAAAGGTATTTTACTGTAATAATAAGAAAATGTATTACAATCCTAAAGAATTTTTAGCGAATAGACCTATTTATGTCATTGATACAACAAAGAGTTTGACAAATATTTCTGGTTCAAAAAACGATATAATTATCAATATGGATTTTCAAAAAGCTGTTACAAACGCGATTTGTTATGTGGTTGTGGTTTCTGAGAAATTTTTAGCCTATGATGTGATTAAGAACGATATTAGAGAAATTCAATAACAAAAAGACTTTTAATATGTTCTTGTTTTCTATTAACAAATAATTTTTAAACGTTTAACTTAAAAAGTTATTACAAGGATTGAATAAATAAAATACATTGAAGATATTTCAAGAAGTTGATTTTTATTAATTAAAGATGAAACATAAGTATCGTTTTAAAGACGTATTCACATCGTATTTGTACCACACACGGCGTGTGCAAAGCAAGGTCATTGTTTGGTGTCACTACTGTCCTTGTACCACACACGGCGTGCGCAAAGCAAGGTCATTGTTTGGTATCACTGGCGGAAGTGTTACAGATATGATGCAGGCGTAGTGATTAATACATATTCATTTCTTCTCTTTGTTCTGACGACATCGGTGACACCACTGTGGACTGTTGATCTTTCCAAAACAATCTGTATTCTTCATTCCTTCCCAACATAGTGTTTATTTCTTTCTTGATCTGTAGAAATTTGTGTACTGATATTGATAAGTTTTTGAAGTTTTGGGTATTTGTTTATAAGTTTTCCAACACTTATAAGATTGCTTGCATAACCATCACTTATATTAAAATTAATTTTCAAATGCCTTTTCCATGTCTCATCCCTGTATTCAGCTTCAAAAAAACTTTTGTAAATGCAGAGATAATGGCCATAAACAGCATACATGTTAAAATGTTTTGCGTTGCTTATTTTAAGCTTATCACTACATTTAGTGAGGAAGTTATAAACAGCAGTCTGATCTGATTGTAGTGGAAGTGGCTCTTCATTTACTGTTAATGAGTTAACTAAAAGACTTACAAGGTAGCTATGTAACTTTGATGGATCCTTGGCTTTAGACGTTTTTTTCTTTCAGCAGCGATTCAACGCTATATTTTGGACGTTTTGAAAGCACTAAATTACCACTATCATACTTCTGCTTAATATTATCAATTCCACTTTGTTCAATTTGTAACAAAACCTTAACACACTCCCTATGGTACCGTTTCAAAGTATTCACTTGTTCAATTACATTAACCTCTTCCATCACTACAATATACAGTATGAAAATAGTTACTTGATTACAGATACACTGTTGATAACAAAGAGTGACCACACCCAGCGTGAGTGATGTGCAGCGTGCGCTTGTTGCGGTTACACTTGACGCATAGAGGAAAAAACTCATCGTTGAGCTGTGTATAGAAACAAGGAAACATTACTATAACAAATCATTCATTTTGTATGTCTTTCATTATATCGTAATGAATTGCTGAATGACAAACGTTTCTCTTTTCTTCGTCAGAATCACACACACACAATATATCTGTTTCGTGAATGTTTTTTCCATATAATTTATCCCAATCTACAACAAAAGCGTGATCTCTTATAAATTCCTTTGATAAATCTTGTTGTTTACAAAGACTTGTTAAAAAACTAGCTGTATGCATATTCCCTGGCCAGTATGGATATTGTCTTCTCAACATTTCAACAAATAAACAATGAAATTTAGCATAAAAGCGATGAAAAATGTCAGATTGTTGGTGTTTTAGTTTATTTTGTAAAAATCGGAATATTTTTCTTTATTTTTCTATTATTTAATTTAAAATCTCCTATTACATTTAACATATTTATACTATCTAAGTTGTCTGTAATAAATTGCATTGAACACCTTTTAGTACTTAAAAGTTCTCTGAATTCGTTTTCATTTAAGGATTCGTTTTCACTTAAGGAAAATATCAACATTTGTTTAACATATTTAGGTAATTCAAAGAAGTCTTTATAACTATTTCCTGTGGTAAGTTCTTTAAATGCTAGAAAACTGAAGTGATTTTGGAGAGTTCATGTTGTTTGATGACTATTTAGTAGAATAGATTTTTTATTTAAGAGAAATAATTTGCTAAATTCATATTATTCTCTTTCATTCCTTCTAAAACTTCAAAAATATACTCTTTCGCTGATGAAAAATCTCGATTTCTTCCGGAATAATCTTTGTAATCATAGACAAAATATCCTAAATAGTTGTACAGTAGAATGAAATTATTTCTATTTATCTCTGTTGTAGAAATGTAAACATAAACATTTGTGCTGAAAAATTTATATCTCGGTAGACTTAGTTCCATAATCTCCATTTAAACAAAAAATCTTTTTGTTTAAATGGAAGAGTATAATGCCAACTGTTACAAGTGTTCTAATAGAGGAGAAATTATCGATAAAAGATATTTAGTTTGTAGAGGTTGTAATTTAATTTTGTACGAAAGACCTAAACCTAAGAAATTTCGAAATAAATTAAACACATTTGAATAACCTGCTTAGAAAATTACAATATGGAGACAAGAAGCAAACACATTTTGTTACAGAATTTTGAAAACAGAATAAAAATTTTTACTTATCTCTTAGAACCATTGACAAAATTATTTTCCTTTTCAAAGAATACATTAGGTTTGTTGGTTTAAATACACACGTTTATTATGAAAAGATATTACCTGTATTTTTTTCATTATCTGGATGTTGAAATTTGTCTACGATTTTAAGCTAGAAATCCTCGATGATTTTATAGTACATTTGGAGAAATTAAATGAAGAACCTCGTCAAACAATGAAGATGTTGGCAATTCCCTCGACTTCTCGAGTGATTGTTAGCAAATTTCGTTTTTTCCGTCTTTAAATTTTTTCTATCTAAATGGAGTTCTTGAAAGAATTGAACGCTGTTGGTGAATTCAAGTTTAAAGAATATAAGAAGTTGAATGAATTAGAAGAAAATAAGAAATACAAAAATTTTGAATTTGGAGAAAATAAAAGATAAAATCGGGTTTACAATAATTGCCGAGTTGGAAGATAATAAAGTACACTTACCGAACAGACTTTTGAATGTTTTGGATGAAAAAAAGATTAAAGAATTGAATAAACATGATAAATTACACTTGGTTGTTACTGGAAAGAAGACTATTAAAGATAAAGACTGTGTTACCGTCAATTTTGTAGAGTAGAAGATTTTTCGTTTATTCGAGACATTTCAAATAGATTGATTTGACAGCTCAAGAAAGTAGAAGCAAACAGCTATAGATTCGGTAATTTTTCATTCGTGAGTTACAGATTCGTTTATTGTCCTTTAAACAGTATTTTTCATTGATTTTACCGTCTGTCCCAAAAGTGAGCTAGAAATACCCCATATTCATATCTACTTGTATGTTTAACTGACAACAATAGTGGCTAAGCGTAAGCGATGCCTAACACTCGTGGTGTTGGAAAAATGTAATTCCTCACTACCTGTGAGTCCGTCATTCTATATGTATATATTTTGTTAGAAAGATATCTAAAAAAACGAGCTGATATTAAGACTTGAAATTTTGATTGAAACCTCATTTCTATTTAGGAAAAACTAAGTTTGATTATGGTGCATACAATTACGGAGATATTGTATAGTTTGGTGACGGCTTAAAAACTAAACGTATGGACAAAGGGATGGACTTGTATATTTAAAATGTTCAGAGCAAACTGATTTTGTACTTTGGTGTAGGCTTAAACCAAAATATCTGAACTGATGACCTCATAGATCGGCACCAATGTGCACAGTAAACTGACTGCATAATTTGGTGTGGTGTTAAGATAAATAACTAAACTGACGGACTCATAGATGGGCACGACTGTGCACAGGAAACTGACTGCATAGTAAGTGTGGTGTTAAGCCAAATCACTGAACTGATGGACTCATAGATCGGCACCAATGTGCACAGTAAACTGACTGCATAATTTGGTGTGGTGTTAAGATAAATAACTAAACTGATGGACTCGTAGATGGGCACCACTGTGCACAGTAAACTGAATGCATAGTTTAGTGTCGTGATAAGCCAAATAACTGAACTGATGGACTCATGGATGGGCACCACTGTGCACAGGAAACTGACTGCATAGTTTAGTGTGGTGTTAAGCCAAGTAACTAAACTGATAGACCTGTAGATGGGCACCACTGTGCACAGTAAACTGACTGCATAGGTTAGTGTCGTGATAAGCTAAATAGCTGAACTCATGGATTCATGGATGGACACCACTGTGCACAGGAAACTGACTGCATAGTTTAGTGTGGTGATAAGCCAAATAACTGAACTGATGGACTCATGGATGGGCACCACTGTGCACAGGAAACTGACTGCATAGTAAGCGTGGTGTTAAGCCAAATAACTGAGCTCATGGACTCATGGATGGGCACCACTGTGCACAGTAAACTGACTGCATAGTAAGCGTGGTGTTAAGCCAAATAACTGAGCTCATGGACTCATGGATGGGCACCACTGTGCACAGGAAACTGACTGCATAGTTTAATGTGGTGTTTAGCCAAATACCTAAACTGGTGGACTCATAGATAGGCACCACTGTGCACAGTAAACTGACTGCATAGGTTAGTGTCGTGATAAGCCAAATAACTGAGCTCATGGACTCATGGATGGGCACCACTGTGCACAGGAAACCTACTGCATAGTTTAATGTGGTGTTAAGCCAGATAACTAAACTGGTGGACTCATAGATAGGCACCACTGTGCACAGTAAACTGACTGCATAGTTTAGTGTCGTGATAAGCCAAATAACTGAACTCATGGACTTATGGATGGGCACCAGTGTGCACAGTAAACTGACTGCATAGTAAGTGTGGTGTTAAGCCAAATAACTAAACTGATGGACTCATGGATGGGCACCACTGTGCACAGTAAACTGACTGCATAGTTTAGTGTCGTGATAAACCAAATAACTGAGCTCATGGACTCATGGATGGGCACCACTGTGCACAGGAAACTGACTGCATAGTTTAGTGTGGTGTTAAGCCAAATAACTAAACTGATGGACCTATAGATAGGCACCACTGTGCACAGTAAACTGACTGCATAGGTTAGTGTCGTGATAAGCCAAATAACTAAACTCATGGACTCATGGATGGGCACCACTGTGCACAGTAAACTGACTGCATAGTTTAGTGTGGTGTTAAGCCAAATAACTAAACTGATGGACCTATAAATAGGCACCACTGTGCACAGTAAACTGACTGCATAGTTTAGTGTCGTGATAAGCCAAATAACTGAGCTCATGGACTCATGGATGGGCACCACTGTGCACAGGAAACTGACTGCATAGTTTAGTGTGGTGTTAAGCCAAATAACTAAACTGATGGACCTATAGATAGGCACCACTGTGCACAGTAAACTGACTGCATAGGTTAGTGTCGTGATAAGCCAAATAACTAAACTCATGGACTCATGGATGGACACCACTGTGTACAGGAAACTGACTGCATAGTAAGTGTTGTGTAAGCCAAATAACTAAACTGATGGATTCATAGATGGACACCACTGTGCACAGTAAACTGACTGCATAGTTTATTGTCGTGATAAGCCAAAATAGCTGAACTCATGGAGTCATGGATGGGCACCACTGTGCACAGGAAACTGACTGCATAGTTTAATGTGGTGTTTAGCCAAATACCTAAACTGGTGGACTCATAGATAGGCACCACTGTGCACAGTAAACTGATTGCATAGTTTAGTGTCGTGATAAGCCAAATAACTGAACTGATGGACTCATAGATGGGCACCACTGTGCACAGGAAACTGACTGCATAGTAAGTGTGGAGTTAAGCCAAATAACTGAACTGATGGACTCATAGATCGGCACCAATGTGCACAGTACACTGACTGCATAATTTTGTGTGGTGTTAAGATAAATATCTAAACTGATGGACACATAGATGGGCGCCACTGTGCACAGGAAACTGACTGCATAGTAAGTGTGGTGTTAAGCCAAATAACTAAACTGTTGGACTCATAGATAGGCACCACTGTGCACAGGAAACTGACTGCATAGTAAGTGTGGTGTTAAGCCAAATGACTAAACTGATGAACTCATAGATGGACACCACTGTGCACAGTAAACTGACTGCATAGTTTAGTGTCGTGATAAGCCAAATAACTGAACTGATGACCTCATAGATCGGCACCAATGTGCACAGTAAACTGACTGCATAATTTAGTGTGGTGTTAAGATAAATAACTAAACTGATGGACTCATAGATGGGCGCCACTGTGCACAGGAAACTGACTGCATAGTAAGTGTGGTGTTAAGCCAAATAACTATACTGATGGACTCATAGATGGGCACCACTGTGCACAGGAAACTGACTGCATAGTAAGTGTGGTGTTAAGCCAAATCACTGAACTGATGGACTCATAGATGGGCACCACTGTGGACAGGAAAACTGACTGCATAGTAAGTGTGGTGTTAAGCCATATAACTTAACTCATGGACTCATGGATGGACACCACTGTGCACAGTACACTGACTGCATAGTAAGTGTGGCGTTTAGCCAAATAACTAAAACTGATGGTCTCATAGATGGGCACCACTGTGCACAGGAAACTGACTGCATAGTTTATTATGGTGTTTAGCCAAATCACTGAACTGATGGACTCATAGATGGACACCACTGTGCACAGGTAACTGACTGCATAGTAAGTGTGGTGTTTATGCCAAATAACTAAACTGATGGACTCATAGATGGGCACCACTGTGCACAGGAAACTGACTGCATTGTAAGTGTGGTGTTAAGCCAAATAACTAAACTGATGGACTCATAGATGGGCACCACTGTGCACAGTAAACTGACTGCATAATTTAGTGTCGTGATAAGCCAAATAACTTAACTGATGGACTCATGGATGGGCACCCACTGTGCACAGGAAACTGACTGCATAGTTTAGTGTGGTGTTAAGCCAAATAACTAAACTGATGGACCTATAGATGGGCACCACTATGCACAGTAAACTGACTGCATAGGTTAGTGTCGTGATAAGCCAAATAACTAAACTCATGGACTCATAGGTGGGCACCACTGTGCACAGGAAACTGACTGCATAGTAAGTGTAGTGGTAAGCCAAATAACTAAACTGATGGACTCATAGATGGACACCACTGTGCACAGTAAACTGACTGCATAGTTTAGTGTCGTGATAAGCCAAATAGCTGAACTCATGGACTCATGGATGGGCACCACTGTGCACAGGAAACTGACTGCATAGTTTAGTGTCGTGATAAGCCAAATAACTGAACTGATGGACTCATGGATGGGCACCACTGTGCACAGTAAACTGACTGCATAGTTTATAGTCGTGATAAGCCAAATAACTGAACTGATGGACTCATGGATGGGCACCACTGTGCACAGGAAACTGACTGCATAGTTTAATGTGGTGTTAAGCCAAATAACTAAACTGGTGGACTCATAGATAGGCACCACTGTGCACAGTAAACTGACTGCATAGTTTAGTGTCGTGATAAGCCAAATAACTGAACTCATGGACTTATGGATGGGCACCACTGTGTACAGTAAACTGACTGCATAGTAAGTGTGGTGTTAAGCCAAATAACTGAGCTCATGGACTCATGTATGGGCACCACTGTGCACAGGAAACTGACTGCATAGTTTAATGTGGTGTTAAGCCAAATAACTAAACTGGTGGACTCATAGATAGGCACCACTGTGCACAGTAAACTGACTGCATAGTTTAGTGTTGTGATAAGCCAAATAACTGAACTCATGGACTTATGGATGGGCACCAGTGTGCACAGGAAACTGACTGCATAGTTTAGTGTGGTGTTAAGCCAAATAACTAAACTGATGGACCTATAGATGGACACCACTGTGCACAGTAAACTGACTGCATAGTTTAGTGTCGTGATAAGCCAAATAACTGAACTCTTGGACTTATGGATGGGCACCAGCGTGCACAGTAAACTGACTGCATAGTAAGTGTGGTGTTAAGCCAAATAACTAATTTGATGGACTCATGGATGGGCACCACTGTGCACAGTAAACTGACTGCATAGTTTAGTGTCGTGATAAGCCAAATAACTGACCTCATGGACTCATGGATGGGCACCACTGTGCACAGGAAAACTGCCTGCATAGTTTAATGTGGTGTTAAGCCAAATAACTAAACTGGTGGACTCATAGATAGGCACCACTGTGCACAGTGATATATGAGGAATATGAGGAAATAAAAAAAAATTTGATCTGAATTATATAGAATAAATTCTTTAAAATGTTCTTTAGTAGATTATGATAATTCAACATCAATAATATTTTACTTTGAAACTGGAAACAGTTTTTTGCAACTCGAAAAGCTCGTATAATTTTTCAATCACTTGTTTTCTAGATTTAGTAGAAATCGACTACACCATTCTTAAGTGTAAATCTTTACGATATCTACTGTATTAATTCTCAAACCAAGACCATCTGGATGTATTTAATCTTTTTAATGTGTTTTATCAAAGATTCGCGTGATGAATCGACTTCCCTAAGGGAAAATGTTTCTGCTAAATTTGTTCGATTTTCAATATTGAAGAGATTTATATAATGCTTATTTTTTAAATATTACTTTCATTCCATTAATGTGTCTGCATTAATTTTTCATAGTTAAAACATTTATTTTTCTTTTCAATTCTCTCATATAATTAAATTCATCACCTTTTATTGTTTTATCTTAAAGATGCTTCTTATAGTTGTAATGTCGATTATATTTTTTTATTACAAAATTATTTGATTGACAAATCATATTATTAGGTAATATGTCTTTTTATTTAATATACATTATTTGCTTAATTAATTTTACTTTCTTTATTACTTTATAGAAATTCAAAAATATACTCTTCGGCTGGTGAAAAGAACCAATTTCTTTCGTAATAATCTTTATAGTGATACAAAGTATACCCCAAATAGTTATATAATACAGTGAAATCATTTATATTTCAGTCAGTTGCTGAAATATAACCATAAACATTTGTACTAAAAGACTTATATCTCGGCATGCGAAATTCTACAATTTCTCTTTTTATTTAATACATTTTTACTTTAAATGGATAAGGTGCTTATTAAAACCTGTTATAAATGTTACAATATAGGAGAATTGAAAAACAAACATAATTTATCAAAGAGTTTTGAATAAAGAATGAAAATTTTTACTTATTTGATAGAAACTTTGAAAAAAAATCAATGCGCTTTTCAAAGAATACCTTATGTTTAGAAGCATTGACTTTAATTATCGTATAGTATAAGAGACAATAATAAAATTAGTAACTGTCTTGTCCTGTTTATCGTCTAGCACACTGTCAAACAGCCGAAGGTGAACAGTTTGAACACCTGATACATTAAAACAGGTTACTGTTATTAACAGTTACTGATTTTATTATTGTAAATTTGTCATAAAATCTGTTAAAATAAACGTAGAGACCTCTAGTTTGCATTATTGGATTTCTTTTTTATTCCCTTTAAAATGAGGGGTCACATGATAGGGGTTGTATTTGAAAATGTTTAGTTGCTCCCCTTTACCCCCCTTTAGAAAAGGGGGTAAAAATTTTCAACAACTTGAAAAATAAAAAAAAATGTTATAATAGGTAGGGTCAAGGTTTCACATAGATATCTCGGGCCGTTTAAATTATATCCAGGTGTACCAGGACATAAAACTCACACTGTATATTACATTTAATAGTTGTTGGAAAGAAGAAAGTTAAAGAAACTGAATGTAATATGTTTAATATTGTAGAATTAAGTTTTTTCATAAAACAGCTTAAGAAAACTGAAGTAAATCTTTGTGTGTATGTATTAACATTTAATGAACATTTGATTCACAGATTAAATTTTTTACACGGATCAGAATATTGTTTGAGGCAATGAAATGGGTCCATAAATGATAAAAAAAACTGTATTTATTTATGATTGTCTCCGGAATTGTTTAATAACTGTATAGAGTTCCTTAGAGTTTTAAAATTAGACTTTCATTTATTTGGACCAGCCTCTTAATATTTTGTTTATAGCTCTTATAAATCTTTATTATGTATTCAATAATGAATTGAAATGCTTAACTTTAGAGAGTTTTTTTAATGCTTTTAAAATGTTTTTTCATAATTTTTTCTTGTATATATAGTATATGTGTGTGTGTGTGTGTGTGTGTGTGTGTGTGTGTGTGTGTGTGTGTGTGTGCGTGTGCGTGCGTGCGTGCGTGCGTGCGTGTGTGTGTGTGTGTTTTTATATCTTGTGTCAAGATGTTCCTTTCTGCTTAGGCCTATTCCCGAAACCACCAAACCGATTTTAATATGATATATATATATATATATATATATATATATACAATATATATATATATATATTGTTTGATTGAAATTAAAAGATATGGTAGTTTTTTTTCCCGATTGATAAAGGTCAATTTTGCTTATTGAGAATTTAAGCCTCTTAATAAATAAATAGTTGAATTTACTTCCGGAGCCTGTTAAACGTAATGAACTGTTGTGTGTACACATATTCTTTTTATTTTAAAACTATATATTTAATTAATTTTACCGCATTTCGATTTATTTCTATTAATATTCTAAAAAGAATAGACAGAGCTGGATAGTAATATCACTTCTTATAACAACCTTTTTGCAGCCGCTTTTAGAACAGCGTAACAGAACAGCGTATTTTTATACAAAATTAAAATTTACAATCTATACTCTAGTATGTATTACACCAAACGTGAATTTGATATAATTACACATTTCCTTGATACACAGGCAGACTAACTCCAGCTGTAACTGAGTAATACAAATAAACCAAACAAAGACATTTTCAACTCTCTACCTCTCATACTACGGGTGTACATGTTCATAATACTATAATCATCTGCTATGACAATTTAGATGCTTCATTCAACCAAGCTTTTCCCGAAAATGTATAATTTGTCCATGTACATGGGCTATGAAATCGCCATGCAAACAAAGCTTTCATCAGGTGCTGAATACAATCTGCTTTTGACCGGAAACACAGAGAAGAGCGGATACAATACAATACATCACTCGTCTACTGAGGTAGAATTGATATAACAGTTTTATCAAAAACCAAACCTTTTATGGATGAAAACTATTAACTTTTTCAATTTGCTTGACAACAGAATAAAAGTACGCTGTTATGGTCAATGTGATATCATAATCAGACCGTTTACAGGATGGACGTATTAACCTTTTTTCAAACTCCAATAACGAGGACTTCACATTTCGATTAATCTCTTACTAATAATACCTTATAAGTTCAATAAATATTGACAATTGTTTATTATTTTCAAACGTTAAATATATTTGAAAACTGTAGACTGTATAAATAAATAGACATTAATATGTATTACTTAATTGTTTTCATTTATTCTTATTGCGGATTCCTTACATAATTCATCTCTCTCACCTATTTTATTCAAGCTGGAATCCAAATTCTTTATTCCCTCTGGAGAAGTAATACTGAATTGTTAAAATTTGTTTGAGTTTTGAGAACAAAAAGATACAATATGGCTTAGCATGATATTATTTGATGTAAAAACAAAATAGAATTTACTTTTAGGTTTATATAGCAATTTTGGGACATCATATTTAGTACTGAAGACCTATATTAATAATTATAACAAATCGTTTATTGCATAAATTATAAGAAACAATATAGCAATCGTCAAAGTTATTTAGCTAAATGTTTGTATTCATTCAAAAATCAAAGTTCCTTTGAAACGTACAATGTTTGCATTCATTCTCTCTTTCATTCGACCGATTTTTCCACCACTTTCCCCACCCGGTCAGTCAATCAATTATGTGCGGAAAACTCTTCTATACTGTAGAAATCGTGTGTGGTCAATGTTGTTTTTAGATGAGTCCTGTGTCTCCCAGTTCGGTAGTAGTTTCCTGCCTCTAGTTTCATAGGTGGATTTGAAAAGACGACATGTTTTAAAGTTGTAGAGGCAGGGTACTGTCAACAGTTTAAGATTTCTTAAATCTAGCCTGCACGACTCCCTCCTTTGCAGTTTTGCAAATTGTTCGAAATGGTTTTTTAAGGATGAAAATGCTGAGAAAATGTTTTACTTGTGCAACCTTCCCACGTTGCCAATCCGTAATATAAATGTGGGTAGATTAGTCCATAATATGTCATAATCAGTACTTGTGTTGGGTAGTATATTGAATGGTATATTATTTGGAGTAGATTATATTTATCCAGACTCCTAACTCATTTTATTAAAGTTTGGTGATAGATAGGTATCTCTCAGTGTGTAATTTGTACTAGAGATGTTTTATTAGTCTTTATAATTATAGAACATCTTATAGAATGTTTTTTTTTTATAGAGGTTTCAAAAAAGATCTTCCAAAGACACTACCATCGCTAAACTCCACCGTCCATCTTCCGGCAGATATACGTGGCGGTAGTGTGGGATTCCTGCCAGACTGGCAGACCTACCCACTAAAAAAACATTCCTCTCCCCTCCCCCCGTAGATGGTACGGGGGGACTGGATTGGAACCGCGTTAGCATTACATCAATCCAGTCCGTGCTGCGTCTTGCAACGCCTACTCCAGGTTACTGGTCCCTTTCTGCAATTTTAGCTTTCAGGAGGCGCTGTGCGTAAGCTTCAACAGCTGACAAATTTTCTTCTTTTTTGATCATATAGGCCACCAGGCTTGAGGGGGAGAGCCTGGTGCCTATGATCTCTTCAGTGGTGCTTCTACAGTCAATCCACCGAGCACACTCGAAGAATGTGTGTTCGACGTTGTCAATTTTGTCAGGGCAGTATTTGCACGTCGGTGTGGTGTGCAGGCCCATCTTGGAAAGATAAGCATTGAACTGCCCGTGTCCCGTCAATAACTGGGCCAGGAAAAAGTCCGTGTCCCCGTGCTTCCGAGAGACCCAGACATCGATGTTCGGAATGAAGCGCTCCGTCCATCTGCCTGTCTCCCCCGACGTCCATCGGTTCTTCCACTCTTGTTGCGTCTCGTTTTTTATTCTTGTTTTTGCCTCCGTGTAGTTGTCACAATTTTCTTTAGCGTTGTAGAGCTTGGCTCTCTCAAACGCCAATGAGTCGATAGGCGCAGCTCCTGCAATTACCAATACTGCTGCTTCGGAGACGGTGCGGTATGCGCAGGCAACCCTGAGAGCGCCTCTCCGTGAAGTATAAGTAGAGTATTGTACTATACAACGCTTTCTGTTGCCTAATGTAAGCAATAAAATAAAAATTATATTAATATAGTACATTTATAAATAAAATTATCTACATGTACATAAGAAATTATTTATAGAGTTTGGGAATTCTTGGCCAATCGCCCACGATAAATGTTTACCTTTGATTGGGATCAAACATATAGAGGTACACACAAAAATAGTTATTTGTAGCAACATATGTAAGGAATTCTCTGTAGCAATATGCACGTTTCAAACAGGTTCAACGCTTGAAAATACTGAATGTCCCACAAACAAACAGTCCCATGTTCAAATAACAAACATTACAATATATAGCTAGGTACACACAAAAATAGTTATTTGTAGCAACAGATGTAAGGAATTCTCTGTAGCAATATGCACGTTTCAAAACAGGTTCAACGCTTGAAAATACTGAATGTCCACAAACAAACAGTCCCATGTTCAAATAACAAACATTACAATATATAGCTAGGTACACACAAAAATAGTTATTTGTAGCAACAGATGTAAGGAATTCTCTGTAGCAATATGCACATTTCAAACAGGTTCAACCCTTTAAAATACTGAATGTGTCACAAACAAACAGTCCCATGTTCAAATAACAAACATTACAATATATAGCTAGGTACACACAAAAATAGTTATTTGTAGCAACAGATGTAAGGAATTCTCTGCAGCAATATGCACGTTCCAAACAGGTTCAACCCTTTAAAATATTGAATGTGCCACAAACAAACAGTCCCATGTTCAAATAACAAAACTTTTAAATGCAAGCACACGTCATGGTGTACATTATTTCAAACATTTATTCACCTAAAACATTTTAATGAAGCAAAATTGTTGTTTACTTTTTCAAAATGGCGTTCTAAAGTGTATACAAACAGTGGTTTTACTGCTTTTATTGTCACACTTGTGATATGAACTCTAACCAAAATCAAGTGTTTTCTGATACTTGATGAATAGAAAACATAACAATAGCAATAGCAAAATAACATTAAAGGACGTTCAAAGTGGATTGCGTTGTTCTCCCGACATATCTGAATCCTGTAGTTTAAACCTCGAACGGGCCGTAACACTTTGAATACGTTAAGAATTAATTCAACCTCTAGTGCATTTTTTTTACATTTTTTACAAAATTTTTTACCCTAGAACTGGCAATCGACATTATAATTTTCATATAGTACATAAATCAACAATGCCACCACTATTTATATACCAATAAAACAGAAAGAATTGCTGATTTCAATGGTGATTTATAGTTTTGGCAACAGTTGTCACAGTGACGTCATAACAATTTCCAGAAAGATTGTCTTTATCTAGCAATTTTTAGAATTAGTAAATCATGGGTATGGTATGGCTTTTATGTCGGTTTATAGCTTGTTATAGCTTTGGTTGAAGCTATTCTATGATATATTTTACAATATTTTGGAAACATTAAGCTTAAGAACTACTTGAACATTTTTGTTAACCCATAGTAACACATTTATCATTTTATGTATTAGATTTATTGTGATTTTTGCGACATATATAGAGTTTATCTAAGAGAACCTTGGTAACATTATGTATTTTCTGAAACTAGATAAAATCAAGAATACATCGACTATGTCATATTCCAATATTTATAATATTATCATAATCCATCAGGGACAGTCCCACCACTGACAAAAGTTAGTGTAGTAGTTTTCTTTTATGGTTTATGCATAATGTTTCATACCATAAAATATTTCATCTCCACGTTATATTGACAAAATGTACAAGATTTTATAACAAACATGTATTTTGCAAATATTTAAAGTAAAGGTAAAAATTCTAAAAAGTGGCCTGCAATCCGAGGAACAATTATTGCTATTTATTGTAAATGATACGTTTTATTGTTTGGGCTTTTAATTGCCAAAGCACTTGTAAAAAGACAATGTGCACCTCCACTTGGTATCCGTAAAAAAAACTTTATTTGCACCAGTTTTGTAAAGGTCTGTAAGTAAATATAAAATATAAGTAATTAGCATTATTTTCCAAAGTACTAAACTTTCCTATTAAATAAGAAATATTAAAGTTAACTGCAATTTTGGTCAATGGTGACCGAATTGTGACATTTTATCTACGCAATTATGATAAGGATATAAAATAAGGCAAAGTTCCCAATTTTAAGTTAGCTGTAAAACTAATACTTCCTGAGATCCCAATGGTAGCCTCGTTGAATTGACGACACTCTAGGTTTTTAGGGTTCAACATATCAGATTAGAAACAATGAACATGTTAAGTTGCAGGTACATAGCAACTATCTAAATGTACCAGACCGTGGTAAAAAGTGTGTAAAGACTTCTGAGGCTGATATTAGTCATGATTTAAAACAAAAATATTCTGTAAAAGTAGTTCGAGAAATGTGTTATTTAGCCGCTAGCTATCATATACAAATATTTTATCTCTGGTACTAATAAATCTGCAGATACAAAACTTTTATATAACGTATCGGACAACTCAATCGTGCAATCGTGTTCAGACACGATTTAGTCAAGGTCACAATGTGCTTCAATTCATTGTATTTATATTCTCAAGCCGTTTTGAATGTATATTATTATACGAAGTAAAATTTCTTTTATAGAGAAGTGTCTGCCATTACCTGAGTATTTCAGGAATAACATATTACATAGCGTTATAGTTATGTTATGTTCTGTTCAGTTGAACAGAGTTTGCAACATTGCTTTATAATAATGAATAATAAATGAATTACATAAAATACTGATTTCAGTTCAAAGCGGTTCTATTAAATATAATTAAAATGCTCATTTAAATAAAAAGTGTCTTTAAGACCGTGGAATAACATTGTCCTTGGACTTGCCATTAACGGGTAATTCGTGTTAAATCGCATGATTTTGGCTGTACTCTGTTTTTCATTAATTAGTTTAATAAAACAGTTTTTAACTTCTTCTTAAATGATATATTTTATATAATATGTACTTTTAAATTATTTGCGTATTTGTATATATTTAAGTAAAATTACTATTTTAGCTGTCAAGTGAATATGCTTTTTCAAATTTGCAATAGATTTTTTCCAGAAATCATCTTGGATTTTGGTGTTTATTAAGCAACACATATTTGGATCTAAAAATATTAGTTTTTAACGCGTAATAAATTGTTAAAGTCTGTAAAGGGGAGATCATATTGATTCTCAACTTGTACTTCTACTGAAATACATATACGTTTACATAGAATTAAACACAGTTGGGAGAATGTTTGAGCAGACTATTATTGCTGTGTGAATTTTCTGGACAGAACAAAGTAAACACTTCACTTTTGAAGGTTTACCGAGAGACTTTATATTGATTCGCAACTTGTACTTGAACTGAAATAGATGTGTTTGTAAACTGGAACATACTATACGATATTGTAGGATGTATAACAACATATAATAGCTCTGTGTTAGCTCATTCTTACAAATTATACTGTATTGGCTTCAGGAACAACGTTTTATTTGAGACTAGTCTGAATGATAGGGTTTTACTTAAACACGACATCGTTGGCTACCTAAGGAGATAATAAAACACAGTAGGATGAGTGTTTCAGCAGACTATTCTGACTGTGTGGTTCAGGACCAACGTTTTATTTGAGAGTAGTCTGAATGATAGGGTTTTACTCAAACACAACAACGTTGGCTACCTAAGGAGATAATAAAACACAGTAGGATGAGTGTTTCAGCAGACTATTCTGACTGTGTCGTTCAGGACCAACGTTTTATTTGAGAATAGTCTGAATGATAGGGTTTTACTCAAACACAACATCGTTGGCTACCTAAGGAGATAATAAAACAAAGTAGGATGAGTGTTTCAGCAGACTATTCTGACTGCGTGGTTCAGGACCAACGTTTTATTTGAGACTAGTCTGAATGATAGGGTTTTACTCAAACACAGCATCGTTGGCTACCTAAGGAGATAATAAAACAAAGTAGGATGAGTGTTTCAGCAGACTATTCTGACTGTGTGATTCAGGAACAACGTTTTATTTGAGACTAGTCAGAATGATAGGGTTTTACTCAAACACAACATCGTTGGCTACCTAAGGAGATAATAAAACAAAGTAGGATGAGTGTTTCAGCAGACTATTCTGACTGTGTGAATCAGGAACAACGTTTTATTTGAGACTAGTCAGAATGATAGGGTTTTACTCAAACACAACATAGTTGGCTACCTAAGGAGATAATAAAACAAAGTAGGATGAGTGTTTCAGCAGACTATTCTGACTGAGTGGTTCAGGACCAACGTTTTATTTGAGACTAGTCTGAATGATAGGGTTTTACTCAAACACAACATCGTTGGCTACCTAAGGAGATAATAAAACACAGTAGGATGAGTGTTTCAGCAGACTGTTCTGACTGTGTGGTTCAGGAACAACGTTTTATTTGAGACTAGTCAGAATGATAGGGTTTTACTCAAACACAACATCGTTGGCTACCTAAGGAGATAATAAAACAAAGTATGATGAGTGTTTCAGCAGACTATTCTGACCTTGTGGTTTTCTGGACAGAACAAATTAAGCACTTCGCTTTTGAAGGTTTACCGAGAGACTTTATATTGATTCGCAACTTGTACTTGAACTGAAATAGATGTGTTTGTAAACTGGAACATACTATACGATATTGTAGGATGTATAACAACATATAATAGCTCTGTGTTAGCTCATTCTTACAAATTATACTGTATTGGCTTCAGGAACAACGTTTTATTTGAGACTAGTCAGAATGATAGGGTTTTACTCAAACACAACATCGTTGGCTACCTAAGGAGATAATAAAACACAGTAGGATGAGTGTTTCAGCAGACTATTCTGACTGTGTGGTTCAGGACCAACGTTTTATTTGAGAATAGTCTGAATGATAGGGTTTTACTCAAACACAACATCGTTGGCTACCTAAGGAGATAATAAAACAAAGTAGGATGAGTGTTTCAGCAGACTATTCTGACTGCGTGGTTCAGGACCAACGTTTTATTTGAGACTAGTCTGAATGATAGGGTTTTACTCAAACACAGCATCGTTGGCTACCTAAGGAGATAATAAAACACAGTAGGATGAGTGTTTCAGCAGACTATTCTGACTGTGTGGTTCAGGACCAACGTTTTATTTGAGAGTAGTCTGAATGATAGGGTTTTACTCAAACACAACATCGTTGGCTACCTAAGGAGATAATAAAACACAGTAGGATGAGTGTTTCAGCAGACTATTCTGACTGTGTGGTTCAGGACCAACGTTTTATTTGAGAATAGTCTGAATGATAGGGTTTTACTCAAACAAAACATCGTTGGCTACCTAAGGAGATAATAAAACAAAGTAGGATGAGTGTTTCAGCAGACTATTCTGACTGCGTGGTTCAGGACCAACGTTTTATTTGAGACTAGTCTGAATGATAGGGTTTTACTCAAACACAGCATCGTTGGCTACCTAAGGAGATAATAAAACAAAGTAGGATGAGTGTTTCAGCAGACTATTCTGACTGTGTGATTCAGGAACAACGTTTTATTTGAGACTAGTCAGAATGATAGGGTTTTACTCAAACACAACATCGTTGGCTACCTAAGGAGATAATAAAACAAAGTAGGATGAGTGTTTCAGCAGACTATTCTGACTGTGTGATTCAGGAACAACGTTTTATTTGAGACTAGTCAGAATGATAGGGTTTTACTCAAACACAACATCGTTGACTACCTAAGGAGATAATAAAACACAGTAGGATGAGTGTTTCAGCAGAATATTCTGACTGTGTGGTTCAGGACCAACGTTTTATTTGAGAGTAGTCTGAATGATAGGGTTTTACTCAAACACAACATCGTTGGCTACCTAAGGAGATAATAAAACAAAGTAGGATGAGTGTTTCAGCAGACTATTCTGACTGTGTGATTCAGGAACAACGTTTTATTTGAGACTAGTCTGAATGATAGGGTTTTACTCAAACACAACATCGTTGGCTACCTAAGGAGATAATAAAACAAAGTAGGATGAGTGTTTCAGCAGACTATTCTGACTGTGTGATTCAGGAACAACGTTTTATTTGAGACTAGTCAGAATGATAGGGTTTTACTCAAACACAACATCGTTGGCTACCTAAGGAGATAATAAAACAAAGTAGGATGAGTGTTTCAGCAGACTATTCTGACTGTGTGATTCAGGAACAACGTTTTATTTGAGACTAGTCAGAATGATAGGGTTTTACTCAAACACAACATCGTTGGCTACCTAAGGAGATAATAAAACAAAGTAGGATGAGTGTTTCAGCAGACTATTCTGACTGCGTGGTTCAGGACCAACGTTTTATTTGAGAGTAGTCTGAATGATAGGGTTTTACTCAAACACAACATCGTTGGCTACCTAAGGAGATAATAAAACACAGTAGGATGAGTGTTTCAGCAGGACTATTCTGACTGTGTGGTTCAGGACCAACGTTTTATTTGAGAATAGTCTGAATGATAGGGTTTTACTCAAACACAACATCGTTGGCTACCTAAGGAGATAATAAAACAAAGTAGGATGAGTGTTTCAGCAGACTATTCTGACTGCGTGGTTCAGGACCAACGTTTTATTTGAGACTAGTCTGAATGATAGGGTTTTACTCAAACACAACATCGTTGGCTACCTAAGGAGATAATAAAACAAAGTAGGATGAGTGTTTCAGCAGACTATTCTGACTGAGTGGTTCAGGACCAACGTTTTATTTGAGACTAGTCTGAATGATAGGGTTTTACTCAAACACAACATCGTTGGCTACCTAAGGAGATAATAAAACACAGTAGGATGAGTGTTTCAGCAGACTGTTCTGACTGTGTGGTTCAGGAACAACGTTTTATTTGAGACTAGTCAGAATGATAGGGTTTTACTCAAACACAACATCGTTGGCTACCTAAGGAGATAATAAAACAAAGTAGGATGAGTGTTTCAGCAGACTATTCTGACTGCGTGGTTCAGGACCAACGTTTTATTTGAGACTAGTCTGAATGATAGGGTTTTACTCAAACACAGCATCGTTGGCTACCTAAGGAGATAATAAAACACAGTAGGATGAGTGTTTCAGCAGACTATTCTGACTGTGTGGTTCAGGACCAACGTTTTATTTGAGAGTAGTCTGAATGATAGGGTTTTTACTCAAACACAACATCGTTGGCTACCTAAGGAGATAATAAAACACAGTAGGATGAGTGTTTCAGCAGACTATTCTGACTGCGTGGTTCAGGACCAACGTTTTATTTGAGACTAGTCTGAATGATAGGGTTTTACTCAAACACAACATCGTTGGCTACCTAAGGAGATAATAAAACACAGTAGGATGAGTGTTTCAGCAGACTGTTCTGACTGTGTGGTTCAGGAACAACGTTTTATTTGAGACTAGTCAGAATGATAGGGTTTTACTCAAACACAACATCGTTGGCTACCTAAGGAGATAATAAAACAAAGTATGATGAGTGTTTCAGCAGACTATTCTGACCTTGTGGTTTTCTGGACAGAACAAATTAAGCACTTCGCTTTTGAAGGTTTACCGAGAGACTTTATATTGATTCGCAACTTGTACTTGAACTGAAATAGATGTGTTTGTAAACTGGAACATACTATACGATATTGTAGGATGTATAACAACATATAATAGCTCTGTGTTAGCTCATTCTTACAAATTATACTGTATTGGCTTCAGGAACAACGTTTTATTTGAGACTAGTCAGAATGATAGGGTTTTACTCAAACACAACATCGTTGGCTACCTAAGGAGATAATAAAACAAAGTAGGATGAGTGTTTCAGCAGACTATTCTGACTGCGTGGTTCAGGACCAACGTTTTATTTGAGACTAGTCTGAATGATAGGGTTTTACTCAAACACAACATCGTTGGCTACCTAAGGAGATAATAAAACACAGTAGGATGAGTGTTTCAGCAGACTGTTCTGACTGTGTGGTTCAGGAACAACGTTTTATTTGAGACTAGTCAGAATGATAGGGTTTTACTCAAACACAACATCGTTGGCTACCTAAGGAGATAATAAAACAAAGTATGATGAGTGTTTCAGCAGACTATTCTGACCTTGTGGTTTTCTGGACAGAACAAATTAAGCACTTCGCTTTTGAAGGTTTACCGAGAGACTTTATATTGATTCGCAACTTGTACTTGAACTGAAATAGATGTGTTTGTAAACTGGAACATACTATACGATATTGTAGGATGTATAACAACATATAATAGCTCTGTTTTAGCTCATTCTTACAAATTATACTGTATTGGCTTCAGGAACAACGTTTTATTTGAGAGTAGTCTGAATGATAGGGTTTTACTCAAACACAACATCGTTGGCTACCTAAGGAGATAATAAAACACAGTAGGATGAGTGTTTCAGCAGACTATTCTGACTGTGTGGTTCAGGACCAACGTTTTATTTGAGAATAGTCTGAATGATAGGGTTTTACTCAAACACAACATCGTTGGCTACCTAAGGAGATAATAAAACAAAGTAGGATGAGTGTTTCAGCAGACTATTCTGACTGCGTGGTTCAGGACCAACGTTTTATTTGAGACTAGTCTGAATGATAGGGTTTTACTCAAACACAGCATCGTTGGCTACCTAAGGAGATAATAAAACACAGTAGGATGAGTGTTTCAGCAGACTATTCTGACTGTGTGGTTCAGGACCAACGTTTTATTTGAGAGTAGTCTGAATGATAGGGTTTTACTCAAACACAACATCGTTGGCTACCTAAGGAGATAATAAAACACAGTAGGATGAGTGTTTCAGCAGACTATTCTGACTGTGTGGTTCAGGACCAACGTTTTATTTGAGAATAGTCTGAATGATAGGGTTTTACTCAAACAAAACATCGTTGGCTACCTAAGGAGATAATAAAACAAAGTAGGATGAGTGTTTCAGCAGACTATTCTGACTGCGTGGTTCAGGACCAACGTTTTATTTGAGACTAGTCTGAATGATAGGGTTTTACTCAAACACAGCATCGTTGGCTACCTAAGGAGATAATAAAACAAAGTAGGATGAGTGTTTCAGCAGACTATTCTGACTGTGTGATTCAGGAACAACGTTTTATTTGAGACTAGTCAGAATGATAGGGTTTTACTCAAACACAACATCGTTGGCTACCTAAGGAGATAATAAAACAAAGTAGGATGAGTGTTTTCAGCAGACTATTCTGACTGTGTGATTCAGGAACAACGTTTTATTTGAGACTAGTCAGAATGATAGGGTTTTACTCAAACACAACATCGTTGACTACCTAAGGAGATAATAAAACACAGTAGGATGAGTGTTTCAGCAGAATATTCTGACTGTGTGGTTCAGGACCAACGTTTTATTTGAGAGTAGTCTGAATGATAGGGTTTTACTCAAACACAACATCGTTGGCTACCTAAGGAGATAATAAAACAAAGTAGGATGAGTGTTTCAGCAGACTATTCTGACTGTGTGATTCAGGAACAACGTTTTATTTGAGACTAGTCTGAATGATAGGGTTTTACTCAAACACAACATCGTTGGCTACCTAAGGAGATAATAAAACAAAGTAGGATGAGTGTTTCAGCAGACTATTCTGACTGTGTGATTCAGGAACAACGTTTTATTTGAGACTAGTCAGAATGATAGGGTTTTACTCAAACACAACATCGTTGGCTACCTAAGGAGATAATAAAACAAAGTAGGATGAGTGTTTCAGCAGACTATTCTGACTGTGTGATTCAGGAACAACGTTTTATTTGAGACTAGTCAGAATGATAGGGTTTTACTCAAACACAACATCGTTGGCTACCTAAGGAGATAATAAAACAAAGTAGGATGAGTGTTTCAGCAGACTATTCTGACTGCGTGGTTCAGGACCAACGTTTTATTTGAGACTAGTCTGAATGATAGGGTTTTACTCAAACACAACATCGTTGGCTACCTAAGGAGATAATAAAACACAGTAGGATGAGTGTTTCAGCAGACTGTTCTGACTGTGTGGTTCAGGAACAACGTTTTATTTGAGACTAGTCAGAATGATAGGGTTTTACTCAAACACAACATCGTTGGCTACCTAAGGAGATAATAAAACAAAGTATGATGAGTGTTTCAGCAGACTATTCTGACCTTGTGGTTTTCTGGACAGAACAAATTAAGCACTTCGCTTTTGAAGGTTTACCGAGAGACTTTATATTGATTCGCAACTTGTACTTGAACTGAAATAGATGTGTTTGTAAACTGGAACATACTATACGATATTGTAGGATGTATAACAACATATAATAGCTCTGTTTTAGCTCATTCTTACAAATTATACTGTATTGGCTTCAGGAACAACGTTTTATTTGAGACTAGTCTGAATGATTGGGTTTTACTCAAACACAACATCGTTGGCTACCTAAGGAGATAATAAAACAAAGTAGGATGAGTGTTTCAGCAGACTATTCTGACTGCGTGGTTCAGGACCAACGTTTTATTTGAGACTAGTCTGAATGATAGGGTTTTACTCAAACACAACATCGTTGGCTACCTAAGGAGATAATAAAACACAGTAGGATGAGTGTTTCAGCAGACTGTTCTGACTGTGTGGTTCAGGAACAACGTTTTATTTGAGACTAGTCAGAATGATAGGGTTTTACTCAAACACAACATCGTTGGCTACCTAAGGAGATAATAAAACAAAGTATGATGAGTGTTTCAGCAGACTATTCTGACCTTGTGGTTTTCTGGACAGAACAAATTAAGCACTTCGCTTTTGAAGGTTTTACCGAGAGAGTTTATATTGATTTTCACCTTATACATGAATTTATAAAATTTACAATACACCTATATTGGTAGCTCCATTATTACCAGTAATTATTAGATATAGTACTGCACGAAACATTTATTAATACTATAAACCATACCAAAACACAGTGCTAAACTGTTAATACAATGCAAAATTACACCTTTTAGACCTGAATTGGACTATGAATAAATTTGAGCTTCATAGAAGCAGCTAATCTTCTCTTAGTAGCAGACGTATTCATTGCTAATATACTTGCATTCAAATGTGACAAGTATCACACCCCAATGTCCGCGTCTGTTGGAGGAACATAACAAACTAGACGAAACTGTTGAATAAAAGTATATACGTGATCGGTAGATCGGAATTGCCAATAAAGGGAGTACTCCTGCCCGAGAACTTTGAGATATCCCGAAGAACTACCTGTATAACTTACTGACAAATTAAACAAAATCTATTGAGTTAGTACAATAACATTAATACTTGAAACTTAAAATGTGATTTTCCTACTGATTCAAATATCATCAATAAAGGGAGTACTGCTCCCCGAGAACTTTGAGATATCCCGAAGAACTACCTGTATAACTTACTGACAAATTAAACAAAATCTATTGAGTTAGTACAATAACATTAATACTTGAAACTTAAAATGTGATTTTCCTACTGATTCAAATATCATCAATAAAGGGAGTACTGCTTCCCGAGAACTTTGAGATATCCCGAAGAACTACCTGTATAACTTACTGACAAATTAAACCAAATCTATTGAGTTAGCACAATAACATTAATACTTGAAACTTAAAATGTGATTTTCCTACTGATTCAAATATCATCAATAAAGGGAGTACTGCTTCCCGAGAACTTTGAGATATCCCGAAGAACTACCTGTATAACTTACTGACAAATTAAACAAAATCTATTGAGTTAGTACAATAACATTAATACTTGAAACTTAAAATGTGATTTTCCTACTGATTCAAATATCATCAATAAAGGGAGTACTCCTCCCCGAGAACTTTGAGATATCCCGAAGAACTACCTGTATAACTTACTGACAAATTAAACAAAATCTATTGAGTTAGCACAATAACATTAATACTTGAAACTTAAAATGTGATTTTCCTACTGATTCCAATATTATCAATAAAGGGAGTACTCCTCCCCGAGATCTTTGAGATATCCCGAAGAACTACCTGTATAACTTACTGACAAATTAAACAAAATCTATTGAGTTAGTACAATAACATTAATACTTGAAACTTAAAATGTGATTTTCCTACTGATTCAAATATCATCAATAAAGGGAGTACTGCTCCCCGAGAACTTTGAGATATCCCGAAGAACTACCCGTATAACTTACTGACAAATTTAAAAAAAATCTATTGAGTTAGTACAATAACATTAATACTTGAAACTTAAAATGTGATTTTCCTACTGATTCCAATATCATCAATAAATGCTATCATCACTGATATCGTGTTTTAAAATTACATAAAAGTGTATTGCTCGAGCTAAATACTAGATCCCAAATTTATTATCATTTCATTTAGATATATGTGTTACTGTTATATGATCGTGTATTTGTACTCGTCATTAGCTGGTTTACAATTTAATATACAATTTTATGTTTGCTTTAAAAAATGCTGAATGCTCGAACTAGATGTTGTTTATTTATGCTTTGTGCAAAATTTCAAGTCCATAGGTCAGTCTGTTTTCGATATATTGTGTGGACGACAGACAGAGAGAACTATTCGCGGATAACAACCTAACACGACCAACTAAATATTGCTCTTCTTAACGCTTCTCTTTACAAAGAAAACGGTAATTTTCTTAAACCATTTCAGTCAATAGAGCAGCAGTATACGATTTTTCAGTGTTTGAATTATTAAATTGAATTAATTAAAATTGTTTGAATTATCATCTTAGTGTATGTTATGGTCAAAAAAATCAAAGCTTGTCCCAAAAGGGTAAGTAACAAATAGATCACAAAATAATTTTTGTTTTGAGAGATAAACTGAAATATTACTCAGAAAAAAAACAATGAATTCAAAATATATTTCTAAAATTATAAAAACATTTATAGAAAGGTGATGCAAGCCGCCAAAGCATATGATGTCTCTAAATAAATTATGTCATCAAAAATATTTCTAAAACTGTTTTGGACATCATGAATAATAAAAAAATTACATAAAAAAATCAGAATCAAAATTGGGGATGGACTGGTGGAGGATGCGACTGAGCTTACAAATGAATCCAACCGATGATTGGCATCTATTGCTTTGTGAGCAAGGTCCTTGTCCATTACCTCCTCAAGGAAACCCCATGCTCCAACAGCGTCCGATTACCTCATTGGCAATGCCTCCTGTACTTGAGGATGACTCGAGAAAACTATCCAGCTGCCCCTGCCAAAAAGTCAAATAATAATTATTTAATGTCAACATGGCTCATTAAAAAATGCTCAAGGCATATTGTGAAACAATTAACGCAACTGATTAATCTGTCTTTTGAACAAGGAGTTTTTACTCGCTCCATGGAGCGAGTATTGTTGGTACTTTCATGAAAGTAACAACAATATTTAAGAAATACGATCGATTCTCTACAACTATTTATAGACCTGTTTCAAAGTTGCCGGTTATTAGAAAAATATTCTAAAAATCTTTTTGACCAGAATGCTCATATTTCTAAACAAATACAACTTGATATCTGAGAAACAATTTAGGTTCAGAAAGAGTAAATCAACCATAGACGCAGTACTAAGTCTAGTAGACATGGTTGTAGAGGGGATGGAAGGTCGAAATCCCACATTAAGTGTGTTTCTCGACTTTCCAAAGCATTCAACTGCATTGACCACGCCAAACTGTTTGACAAACTTGAATTTTATGTCGTCAGAGGAGTGCCACTACAGTGGCTTAGTTCATTCCTAAGCCATAGAAAATAAACTGTCCAGATCTCAAATACATTCTCTGAACAGATTTTCCTAAGATTGTTACTCGCTCAGAGATATTCTTTTTCTAATCAATGTCAATTACAAAGGGTCATCATTACTGTTGGGAAGACTTGTACAGTACGCCGATGGCACGACACTTGTTTCAGCAACAAACCAAAAACAATATTGGAACAACAACCTTTTGTGGACATTAACAATTTTTTCAAAAATCGTAGTAGCCTCAATCTCACAGTAAACTCTTCAAAATCAAATCTCCTGATTTACGTACTGCAATCAGGAGGTCCGTTGATGAACCCGCCGTCGTATTGGATACTATTATATTATAAATCAGGTGGATTGTTCCAAATTTGTTGGAATATTCTTACATCGGAGATTACTTGGAATGTTAATTTTGACCTTGTTTGTTCATTGGTCCAATATTGTCCTATTCAGGTTCTGAGGACGGCATATTATAGTTTGATTTACCGACACCTTATCCAAGAAATATCGAAATGTGACCTGACAGTAGGCCGAGACATATATAGATATGAGGCAAATGGAAGAGACGCCTACCAAACTGGGAGACACAGAACGTAGATTTAAGAACACACCCTCACAGGCAGGGGTTCGTTTTATCAACAAACTAAAAAATTCAGCAGGGAATGTCCAAACGCCAAGGCGTTAAATGTGAAATGTGTTTTAGGGCCCCAAGCATTGTATAATGCTCACGAGTTTATCGTATACGACTGAAAGTGGGAATATTGGCAGGAATGAGTGGGGTGTAAGAGAATATAATGCATGTTTGAATGGTGCTTCAATCTGGTGCTTATTTAAGAAATTTTAAACGACTAATTATAATGATGCCACATATTTTATAATGTCTTCGACAACAAAGAAATTTGAATTTGAACAAATTGTTACGATTGAGATTAAAATCAACAATATTATATAGAGTTGGGGCGATTTTCATGAGTCAGGAAAGATGTGTCTAGCCTCCATGAGCACAAAACATATATTTATGAAAATTAACACTATTTACTGTAAACTTAACACAGTGTGTATTATTTTTTTCCCCTGACAAACAGTCATTCTGAGCGTTGAACAATAAAACTACTGCATTTTATTTTTTTGGGCCCGATTCACATTCTGTCATTTTAAGGAGCTATCGTCTGTCCTTGTTATATAAAGTTTAACGATAAGAAAATATTAAGGAGTAAGGAGCATAGTAAGGAGCACCTTTAGTACAGGTATTCACGACTGTTCTTTATTACGACCATTGATAACAATGCATTTTGCCTGAAAAGTTTAAAACAACAGTACATTTAGATATACTTTAACAACAAAAAGAAGCTGTTTTATAATATAACATAAAAAATATTAGTGGTTAAAAATTCAATCTTTTACATTATTGAGATAGAATTAATCCAAAGGTAACACTATAAACATATAAAAATTACAGATTATACAAAACATAGCAATTCCTCAAAAAATTATGAAATACGAAGAGACAAAGCCGGGTCAATTATTAATCTTCCCTATAAAATAAACTTAATAAAATAATCCTTTCAAGAATATATTTTGGTGTTTAACTTCATTGAGATTCTCTCCCTCGTTATCGCTATCGCGAGTGTTCCATTCAACATTTCCAGGCCTGGTGATTTAAAGGTGAGCAGTAAAGGCTTATAGTTGTACGGAAAGGTACTTAATAAACTTAATTGAGAATTTCTATCTCGTTATCCCTTAACTGTTGCTAGCACCAGAATTTCCTTGAGCATTTCAGGCCTGACGATGTGGGCTGTAAAAGATTATGTTCATACAATAGATTGTTCATATAAATTGAGAATCTCTCCTTCGTTATCCTTACAATGTTACTAGCACCTTAATTCCCCTAAGCATTTCTGGCCTTACGATTTAACCTGTAAAAGCTTTTGTGTGTACAATAGATCCTTAATAACATTAATTGAGAATCTCTCCCTCTTTATCCCTAAACTGGAACTAGCAACAAGATTCCCTTATGCATTTCTCGCCTGACGATTTAACCTGTAAAAGCTTTTGTGTGTACAATAGATCCTTAATAACATTCATTGAGAAACTCTCCCTCGTTATGCTTACAACGTTACCAGCGCCTGATTTCCCTTCAGCATATCTGGCCTGACGATTTAAGCTGTAAAATCTTATGTTTTAATAAAACTAATTGAAAATCTCTCCCTCAATATTGTAAAACTGTTGCTTGCACAAGCACACCCTTTAGCAAATCTTGCCTAAGGATTTAATCAGTTAAAACTTATATTTATTCATAAAGAAAGCTACTTCATTATGCAATATACACTATATTAATATGGCAAAATATATTTATACCCAATATGTATACATTTATAAATAAGTTATAGATTTGACGGACGCACTTACACGTGTAATATGCGGCAAAGCAAACCTTTGTTTAGATGAGTTACAAGATACATTGGCAACACCTGACGCAACAAATATATTTATACCCAATATGTATACATTTATAAATAAGTTATAGATTTGACGGACGCACTTACACGTGTAATATGCGGCAAAGCAAACCTTTGTTTAGATGAGTTACAAGATACATTGGCAACACCTGACGCAACAAATATATTTATACCCAATATGTATACATTTATAAATAAGTTATAGATTTGACGGACGCACTTACACGTGTAATATGCGGCAAAGCAAACCTTTGTTTAGATGAGTTACAAGATACATTGGCAACACCTGACGCAACAAATATATTTATACCCAATATGTATACATTTATAAATAAGTTATAGATTTGACGGACGCACTTACACGTGTAATATGCGGCAAAGCAAACCTTTGTTTAGATGAGTTACAAGATACATTGGCAACACCTGACGCAACAAATATATTTATACCCAATATGTATACATTTATAAATAAGTTATAGATTTGACGGACGCACTTACAGGTGTAATATGCAGCAAAGCAAACCTTTGTTTAGATGAGTTACAAGATACATTGGCAACACCTGACGCAACAAATATATTTATACCCAATATGTATACATTTATAAATAAGTTATAGATTTGACGGACGCACTTACAGGTGTAATATGCAGCAAAGCAAACCTTTGTTTAGATGAGTTACAAGATACATTGGCAACACCTGACGCAACAAATATATTTATACCCAATATGTATACATTTATAAATAAGTTATAGATTTGACGGACGCACTTACAGGTGTAATATGCAGCAAAGCAAACCTTTGTTTAGATGAGTTACAAGATACATTGGCAACACCTGACGCAACAAATATATTTATACCCAATATGTATACATTTATAAATAAGTTATAGATTTGACGGACGCACTTACAGGTGTAATATGCAGCAAAGCAAACCTTTGTTTAGATGAGTTACAAGATACATTGGCAACACCTGACGCAACAAATATATTTATACCCAATATGTATACATTTATAAATAAGTTATAGATTTGACGGACGCACTTACAGGTGTAATATGCAGCAAAGCAAACCTTTGTTTAGATGAGTTACAAGATACATTGGCAACACCTGACGCAACAAATATATTTTCTGTTTATATGTACAGTGACAGCAGTTATCTGTTTTATTACCAAAAAGATTTCCTTTAAATAGGACTTCTTTGTCAGTAGCATGTCAACGGTTGGAATAAATATTACATCAGGAAGTGTTTATAGATTTTATTAATAATATAAAATTACGATACTGATAATTTAAATGTTAAAACAATATAAAACTTTAGCTTTAATCATTGCGGTATGTAAAGTTTTGATTTTATACACTAATGTAATTTATTATGATTTTGTCTTACGAAAAAAGAGAACCGGGCTCAGATGATACTTAAATTCTGTTTTTAATTAGAATTTAAAAGGTTAATTTGATTAGCATGCCATGAAAACCACAAAAATATTCCCACATGACTCCATTATCGTACGTTGCCTGAGATAATTCTTAAAAGAAGTAAAAACAAAGTTTAAGCAAAACCTCAGTAGGGTAAGTTGCGTTCACAAATTACTCAGTAAGAGAGCAGAGTTTGAAATCGGGGAGACCACGTTAATAAAATTTAAAAAGTTATTCCAACGGTAAAAATGCGCTTTTATGGGGTAAAAAGTGTAAATAGTACATTATTTGTGTATATTAAACTGAAATATTTGGAGGTAAGCCGAGGTTTATATTTCCGAATCTACTATACTTTTTATGACAACCAACATTCGTACGCTAATTGTCTAATGAGAAACACTTGCAGTCTACAGACCACGGACCACTTATTACTGACTACGGATAAGTGAATAGAATCAGATTAAAACATGTTTCCTTGTCTAACGAGTTATCTTAATCATTCGATCAATAGAAACCTCGCGTTGATTGGTGTTGTATATTGAGTTTATTGTCGTGATAACTCGCCTATGTGTGATGTTGGTGTGGCTTTTAATCACATTACATCACCTGTGCTCGTCTAATGAGTTATATTTTCCATTCGATCATTTGCAACTTTTCTTTGAAAGTTGTTGTATACTAGATTTTATTGCCGCGATAATTCACTGATGTGGATGTACCTGTTAATCACATTACGTTACCTGTGCTCGTCTAACCAGTTACTTTGTTATTCGATCATTGGAAACATCGCGTTAATTGGTGTTGTATATTGAGTTTATTGTCGTGATAACTCGCCTATGTGTGATGAGGACGTGGCTTTTAATCACATTACATCATTATATTTTCCATTCGATCATTTGCAACTTTTCTTTGAAAGTTGTTGTATACTAGATTTTATTGCCGCGATAATTCACTGATGTGGATGTACCTGTTAATCACATTACGTTACCTGTGCTCGTCTAACCAGTTACTTTGTTATTCGATCATTGGAAACATCGCGTTAATTGGTGTTGTATATTGAGTTTATTGTTAGTAAGTTGAGGTATTGTAAGTTGCTATTCTTAGTAACTTTTCGTTGATTAGTATTGTACATAATATTGACTTTCATTGCCGAGATATTTCACTGATGGGCATGTACCTGTCAAGTACATTACATTATAACATTACATCAAGTACCATTCGATTATTTGCGATCTCTTTAATTAATATCAGTGTTTAACACATTGAATACGATGGACGAATAATACCGGCTGTCCTAAAATGGGGTTTTAAATCGTAGGCCATGAAATATGTAGAGCATAGTGTGCATAAAAATATGCCTATCTCTGCATCTTAAAGTACAATAAAATTTAACAGTTATTAAGATGTTAAATCATTGTCAGTAACTTTTAAACGAAACTGATGACGTAAATATATGAATACGAACTTCTGGTCTATAAGCGTATTTGGAAATTACGAAGTTGTGTTTGATAATTGTTTAGTTGGCGCTATCGATTTTTTATCAGCACCATCGTCGTTATACAGTTTCTTTTTCATTGAAAGATACAAAATAATAATAAAATATTCTGATAACTTTATACCAATTTCAAGAACGAATTCTGAGAAATTTTTAATTAGGCTAAAGAAAAGCAGCAAAATAATATAAGGGTGTAATATTTTACGTGTGCATTAGGTATTGAAAGAAACTTCTGCATGCGTGGCATACATCGTGTTACACCTTGAGAAGAATATAGATTAGACCTAGTTATACACGTCAGTCACAGTATACGATACCTGCGTTTGTCAATTACTGCTAAACATGTGGTCTTTTATAAGTCTAAGTGTGCACGTCATCGTAGGCCTATCTTGAACAGTACTCAAGTCCTATATTGACAGTATTCAGCTGTTCCAAGCTCAGTTGTACCTTGAGAAGAATATAGATTAGACCTAGTTATACACGTCAGTCACAGTATACGATACCTGCGTTTGTCAATTACTGCTAAACATGTGGTCTTTTATAAGTCTAAGTGTGCACGTCATCGTAGGCCTATCTTGAACAGTACTCAAGTCCTATATTGACAGTATTCAGCTGTTCCAAGCTCAGTTGTACCTTGAGAAGAATATAGATTAGACCTACCGGTCGTTATACACGTCAGTCACAGTATACGATACTTGCGTTTGTCAATTACTGCTAAACATGTGGTCTTTTATAAGTCTAAGTGTGCACGTCATCGTAGGCCTATCTTGAACAGTACTCAAGTCCTATATTGCCAGTATTCAGCTGTTCCAAGCTCAGTTGTACCTTGAGAAGAATATAGATTAGACCTACCGGTAGTTATACACGTCAGTCACAGTATACGATACCTGCGTTTGTCAATTACTGCTAAACATGTGGTCTAAGTGTGCACGTCATCGTATGTGGAACAGTACTCAAGTCCTATATTGACAGTATTCAGCTGTTCCAAGCTCATTTGTAGCCTTTGGACGTCACTTTTTAATAGAGACGACAACCCTTACCGTTACTGATGGCATGGAACCAACAGAAAATTTGAAATTACATACTACATACAGTAGGTGACAAAACATTCTTAAGAAAAATTAATTTGCTAAAACAGTTTATAATAATACAAATAACAAACAAATAGTCGGGAAATAACGATACGAGAAGTAAAACATTACATGGAATTTACTTTCAGCCCTTATTCTTATTTCGGGTATAATCTTGAGAGCTATAGACGGAGTATTTAGAGATAATTATAGATCTAAATAACACCTTATTGTATAAGTCAGGTGACACTTTTTTTAATATTGTGATTTATCAAACTATATTACCTTACATTAATTTAATCTGCTTCGTTTGTTGAAATATTTTATTGACGATGGAATTCGTGCACACAAAATGAAAGTAAGGTCTAGGACCAAAACACAGGCCCAGAGGTTAATTGATTTACTATCCTCCCTACGACCATCGGCTTCCTGCCTCATCTTTCCATGGTGCCACAGTTAATGCCGATATTGATTTTGACGTGACAACGTCTTAAATTAGGTTGCGGCTCGGAGTCACTCATGAAAAAGTATAACGCCCGGTAACGTTACGATGCCCGTCCAGTGGGTCCGCCGCACGGGATCCGCACGGGATAAGCAGATAACTGTGGGTCCGCCGCACGGGATAAAGCAGATAACTATGTTTATTCGTGAAAATGTGGAGTGCTTAGATTCGTCATTTACAACAACTACAACAATAAAGGTAAATAATTGTACACTGATATTTCATTATCGTAAACTATGATTGATTGATTAATTGTTAGATTGACACAAAAGTTGAGAAACTGAGTTTATAGGTTATGTCATACTATTGACAAATGTTGATAGTGTTAAGTAAATTATTAGTTTAAATCACTCTGCAATCAATCGTAATTCAGTCGATTGAGAAGAAACAGCGCGTATTGCTAGTCAAACATTTAAAATAACAAATTATAACCTCTAACCTGTCATAACAGTGCGACCAAACAAACGAACTAAACCGACCAATCACACACGCGGAGTTAGAATTTAACTGTGTTTAGCAAGAATTTCAAATTCCAATTTTAGTAAATGTTTTATTCAACTTTACCATTTACAATAACAAATTTTAATTAATTTCAAATTATGTACAATGTTTTAGTAAACAAAATATATTTCTATAGTTAAAATTTGTGCAATTCTTATTTTCATTCAATTCCTTGTTCCTATTGTGCAATTTAATAATATTCATATCAATAAATATTCTACCGAGAAAAAGACGTTGTCACGTAAAATCTTCGCCCGTAAAACCGACTTTACAGGCAACCATAATTTTTTATTAGTGCTCCACTTTCACCGGCGATGGTCAACGTGTATTCGAACTCTTAACTACTTGTACTCGTGACTTCAATGACAACGGGCGGGTTTTTTCTCCTCTCTGGACCCAAAACAGTTATGCAAGGTCAATTCCTTTTTTCTTTATTCCTTATTGACAGTAAACTTGGTACATATAACGTACTTTCTTACGTACATACTAATTGTCTCCTATCTCCTGTTATATTATATGTATATTTTGATGATTGAATATAGATTTCAATCCAGGAAACGTTGTGTTATACCTTTTGTAACATATAACTATGAAAAATGTCCGGAAACCTATTATCTTATCATCTTATCAATTGCTATTTTATGGAGCCTCTTACGTCAAGTATTTAGAATCTTTCGGCCTACTCCAGAAACAGTGTACTTTGGTACATGTAAAAATATTTTTAACAATGTTTTTCCAATAACACTTTTATATGAATATTGTAAATATTTTATGGTCGTAATAAAGTAATTGAATCTAAACTGTAATACTGTAAATTTGTGCTTACTTTTATAATTGGTATTTTATGCCGGGTAAATGGATGTAGTAGACACAACAAGAACGTCATTGCAGTGTCTGCATAGTTTATTAATTTAGTACCTGTTATTATTCTAACATCAAATTTAACTCCAAACCGATGATACTTAATCGAAATTCAAGCCTCATAATGGGTTATTTTATGATTTTGGATATTTAGCATTGATATTTAAATTTAATTTATTGATATTGAGCTTAAATTTAACATATTTTCTTGTTAGTAATTAGTAATAATATGTAATGGTTAATGGAATAGAACTTATTCATCGTATTATTTAATAAACTGTTATAGGTGTACATATTTTTCGACATTTTAAATATATTTATGTTTTATCTATACAGGTTTCTTAAGATAGTCACCCACCCACCACCACTCATCAAACCTAAATATGATAATCAATATCTAGGGAAATACTTGTTATGAGAATATAAAAAAAAAGATGTTTCAGAAAGAAATATATATATACCGAAACACATTTCACTTTTACCATAGTAACTTGCAGGAAGCGGATTTATATAAATATTCTACCAATAAATCATTTACAGTTATATTTAAGCCAACATCTTTCAAACTACGTATTCCAATTTGAAATAATATTGGGTATTAGTTTTTACTAAATGGAATTGTTCTATGAGCACTTAATGTTAAAACTAAGATTGCTTTTGATAGTGAAATAGTTAAATGGATCTGAACTGAATAGTTTAAAATTAAGAGTTTTATATCTTTTGCTATTTTTTTTTCAAAAAAGGAAATGTTAGTAAAATATAAGTTTTGAGACTTTTTGTAATTTATCCATTTCTTGAAAGACAGTGATTTAGCCGATCCTATAATTTTTGCAAGGGATACTGAAACAGAGTGTGTACTTCCTGTCTGATAGGATTTTTACCTCATACAATGATTTGATTCTATGAATTTGCCTCCATACTCACAATCCTACTGCTCTCAAACAGTGCTGCCATTATTTTCACTAATCTAAATTGCTAGCTACGCAAATTTGTTTATTCGAAGTAGACCTCGCCCGCGTTGAGCGCTAACATGGGCTTTTATGGGAGGGAGAAATTCCCTCATTTGCTGGAGAAATCCCCTCATGTGCTGGAGAAATTCCCTGCTCACACTCTTATCCTATTAAAATGTTCCAAATTCTGGGTGTTTTTCGGTACAATCGGTGATTTGGGGTGTCAAAATCGGTGATTTGTTAGGTCCTCACAGTCTTGTGCACACTACGTGAGGGAGAAACGAGGGACGGAGGGAATTCAAATATGGCGGCGGGGGCGGGAAAAATTGGCGGGAACAGGGGAACCTAACCTCACCTTCTTGGTTTCCCGCGTATTCAATATGGCTGCGCCCATGAATTGGCGGGAACAGGGGAACATAACCTCACTTTCTTAGATGGCTGCGCCCAGTTGGCGGGAACTGGGGAACATAACCTCAATTGTGAAGAGGGCGGGAAAGTAACCTCACTTTACGGAGTCAAGATGGTGTTAACATTACATATTAAAAATTAAGACGAATCGTACCTTATTGTGTGATGTGGTGAGTCGATGTATAGAGCTGAGCATAGGGGTTCCAGGAGTTTAAAATTAAACCTTTTTTGGGTAAAAACTAATTTATGATACTATTTCTAAATAACTATTCACATTGGCACTCTTCACTCCCGCCACACACGTAGCAATACGTGACGTCATCAGAGAAAGTCTGTAACATAAATAGACCTGAGTTAGCCAGTTCTGAACAAGAAAATTTCGCGCTTCCCTACTGGCTGGAATAAGCGCGTCCTTGATTGGATGTAAATAGTATCTAAGAGCTCTGATTGGTGGAACCTGAGAGGCCAGCACTCCTTCCTCTCTCTCTCCCGTCAGATCCGTGCGGGAGGTCAGGGAGATAGGACGTGTGTCGCTCTGAATTTTACACAATTACTTAAACAATTACGACCTTTTGATATTAATCGAGTAAAATAATTCAATCTAATACGATAAAATATTTTTACTTTTACTTATATTTATTTTAATTACCGTTAATACTATTCTTGTAATTATTTTTCTTAATCTAAATAGAAATTATCGTTACTAGTAGCAGCTTTGGATATTGGCTTTTTAGTCATTTTAGTTGCTTTTATAACGTAATATCGTTTCTATTATACCTTATTGTAAATAATATATCATTAGTTTTAAACATGTCGTACGAAAATATTGAAGTAGATTCTGAACCTGTATATATGGATATGGTGTTGGATCCTGTAAAAATTCTAGGAAGAAACGAGACCTGTGTGAGAAAATTCAGGGTATATGGTACTAAGACCACCTTTAAATTCAATCCCGTCCCTGAAAACATTAATGAAATCGATTGGCTAATGACGGGGTTTTCTAAAATTGTAAATGAAATGAAAGCAAATTGCACTGATTCGGACTACCTGGGCTTCACCCTTCATAGTCTAAATTTAAAAAGTAAAGATCCGGGCTACGTGGCATTTCGACCAGCTGATCAGGTCAAAGACGATGTCCTTTTTGAAATTTTTGGGGGATAATTCAAAGTAACGCGGACTCTGTAAAATCTACCGATACGTTCAAAGTCGAATGTACGCGTGTCAATCTCCCTGTTGGTAGTGGTGGCCCCACAAGACCTGGTTTTTATAACAATTTCCAAGAAGAATGCAAGACCCGTAGAGGTATCATAGTCATTAAGAATAGCGATAATCTGTGTCTAGCGCGTGCTCTGGTAGTAGCCAAAGCCAACTCTAAAAAAGATCCTCAATTTAAGGCTATACGTGAAGACAAAGGTAAGAGGCAATTTTTCAGAGCCAAAAAACTGATGACTAAAGCCGGGGTCCAAATTTCTGAACCTGTTCTGAAAGCGGGGGTCCCCGAACTCTCAAAATTTCAAGATCACCTCAAAAAATATAATATTACAGTTTACAACTATAACAGTAAGGGTAGGGACGTGTATTTTAGCGGTAATAATGAAAGTGCTCTGTATAAAATTAACCTACTGTATCATAACGGTTATTATAATTTGATCACATCCCTCACTGCAGCCTTTGCTTGTAAACTCTTTTGCGAAGCATGCCATGTCCCTTAAGACCACAAAGGTTTTCACAGATGTTCAAATATCTGCCCTGCGTGCCAGACAGTTTCTCCACCCTGTAAAGAGGAGCATGGAGGAATAGTTTGCCCAAATTGTAACATCACTCTAAAAAATCAAATATGTTTCGCGGCTCACCAGGGTGAACGGTGTAAATCTGTTATTAAATGCAAACAATGTCAAAGACTCGTATTTCTGAAACAGCGTAAATCGAAACACGTGTGCGGGGAAGTTTTCTGTCAAATCTGTAATGATTTCAAGGCCCCAAACCACCAGTGCTACATGCGAGTCGACACAGGCAAGCACAAAACAGAAGATTATCTAGTCATATTTTTCGATCTGGAAACAAGACAGGACGAGTACGTTGATGATAAAAAAGTTCATAAAGTAAATCTATGTGTCTCGCAACAATTCTGTTTCAAATGTATCGGTGGTGGAAATTGTGAACATTGTAATACCCGTACTCGAGTCTTCAGACAAGATCCTGTAGTTAAATTCATGGATTATGTTATGGATGTTAGAAAAAATTTCAAAAACGTTTGTGTAATGGCTCATAACGGCCAGGGCTTTGATTTTCAGTTCATCTTAAAATACGTACTGGAACAGACAAAATTCAGTCTAGAGCTAATTATGCGTGGCACCAAAGTCATTCTCATGGAATTGGACAACATGAGATTTATCGACTCACTGAACTATTTCCCCATGGCCCTCTCAGCACTCAACAAAGCCTTTGATCTACCCCCAGAGAAGAAGAAGGGTTACTTCCCTCACTTGTTTAACACTCTGGCAAACCAAAACTATGTAGGCCCCATCCCACCCAAGGAATACTACTGTCCTGAATCGATGTTCGAAAAAAGTTATAAAGATTTTGAAAATTGGCATAATGACCAGGTCAACAAAAACGTAGTGTTAGATTTCCAAAAAGAACTGATTGAGTATTGTATTTCAGATTTCGAGATTTTGGCGTGCATAAAATTCAGAGCAATGTTTCTCGAAGAATGTAACGTAGACCCGTTCACAGAAGCCGTCACCATAGCCAGCGCCTGTAACTTGGTGTTTAGACGGAAGTTCTTAAAACCCAATACTATTGGCCTGGTCTCTAACAATGGATACAGACTTGTTGACATGCAATCCCCCATCGCTTTGCAGTAGCTGACTTGGGAGGAGGATCAGCGCGGCGTCCGAATCCAGCATGCAGGGCGGGAAAGAGAAGTCGAAATTGCCGGTATGAAAGTAGACGGTTTCGACGGTGAACGTGTGCATGAACTTCAAGGTTGTTATTTCCACGGGTGCCCTAAATTTTACAAGTATGAGAGGGAAGTGCCCTTATCAGATGATCCCTCAGACTCTTTGCATCTGAGGTACGAAAGGACCAAATCCAAAATAGCTAAACTCCAAAATTCCGGATACGAAGTTATCGAGATGTGGGAGTGTGAATTTAAGAAAATGAAAAAAGATCCTAGATTGGCATACCTAAACTCATTACCAATTCTAAACACGCTCCCACTTAATCCAAGAGACGCCTTCTTTGGTAGTAGAACAGGCAACGCAAGAACATACCACAAGTGTGCAGAGGGGGAGTCTATACAGTATGTGGACGTATGCTCTCTCTCTCCTTTTGTTAATAAATTTAAAATGTACGTAAAATCTCATCCTAAAATCTATGTGGGTGACAGAGAATGTAGGGGGCGAGGCATGCACTTGACGAGGCCGAATGGACTCAGTTTACAAACAGCCTTCCTCTGATGTACATTGCTCTCAGAGACAATTTTATTATCGAAGAGTCTGTACGGTTTACCATTTACGCACTAGCATCAGGGTTAGTAGAGGAGGACGTATTTGCAAAATCAGATAGTCAGTGACTCCTCTGCTCCACAGCTCATAAATTAGCTCTTGAAGTGGCCTTGTACAAACGGTGGCCAAATGGAGGCGGTAGTTGAGTTTCACGCTTTTAAAGATAATGACAATCGATTTACTGTAAAAGAGTTTGTAATAATCAGTCATCTCTTTCGTGCACACATGGTATTCAAGCCTCCTTACGATAAAGGGGAGTTAAATTCGAAAATGGCCAGGACCGCTCGGTGGCTGGAGCGCCACTTTCACAATATCAAGTGGGAGGAGGGTGGTATCCGGTACGACGAGGGGATTATACGAGCTCTGTGTAAACCCTTTGTCACTGTATATACTAAGGGGTTAGAAAAAGTTGAATTTTTATCTAATTTTCATAATAACGTAGTTGATAGAAATATTGTAAATAGTAAGGAGGCTATTTTTTCCGATACTCACTGTATTTAGCCTCAACATAATAGTGACGTCACTTATGCTTGTGCTTTAAAAAAGGCTCTAAATCGGGGTGAGTGATTGGTAAGCTCCTAAGGCTGGCGTAAAACCTGTAAGTCCTGGGGCTCTTTACTGCTCTTACGGCAGGCCTAAACTCCGTAAGACCGGGAGCAGTTGTGGATGTGTGTGTGTGACAGATACCTCTATGGCAGGCCTAAACTCCGTAAGTCCAGGGGTATGTACCTCGCTCTAGATGTCAAAAAAAAATATATGAAATTCTCCGGTAAGTTTTTGAGTCACATTAAAAGGCTTCACCGAGTAAAGTGGCTATTGAAACTTACAGGAGGCAAAAATATGTTGAGGAGCGATACATTGTAATGGAGTGAATCGCTATCGTGTACAGCGGTGGTTGGGGCTGTACACAAATACTGGTCACATTGAAAGGCTTCACCGAGTAAAGTGATTAGTAAAGTGAAAGAGTGAGAATATGCCTACTGGGGAAACTCACTATAATCAGAAACGCACTGGGACCCCTACGGCCTAGCCATTCCGGCTTACCGTGGTGTGGAAAAGTGGGTCACAAATTGCAGTTAATGCAGTGCAAGTGCAAGTGCGAGTCTCGGTGGGGAGGGGCGTCCGCATATAAAAGCGCGGTGCATCGACTGCAGCTGCACTTGCTGTTCTTGTGATAGCTTTGCTATGTCTGTGGCAACTAGTTTTACCGTTTTCGCCATGTTGCTGTTGGTGGTGGCTGGCAACGATCTCGAGGTAATTTTTGTTTTGATTATTTATTGTTCTCTCGAGTTGTCCCTCAACACTGTTTCTAACTTGTAAAGTGTTTTTTTAGGAACAACCATCCACTTCAAACGGTTTGCGTAGGAGTCAACCGATCCCTGTGCCCGGGGCTATCCGGGATCGATACTTTACTACGGAGAGCGGGTCTATAGTCCACCTGAATATGGTTAGCTCACATTTCATTGCTCTAATTTTTACTCCTTAGGTGTGTGACAGCTTTTCTAACTTTATTGTTCTATTTTCAGAATCATGGTGATGATCGGGCTACACTCCCTGTCCTTCAGCGTGAGGTGACCAGGGTCAGTACACCATTGTTACCGTTGCATTGTACTAATTACGCATTGCTGCAGTCTCTATAATCGAACTCTATTTCAGAACGAGTACGAGGCTCAGATCCAGAGGATGTTCAGGTATGGGCAATTGGTGACCACTCGACGCGGCCGACTGCATGTCATAAGCGCCGGCATTGAAGAGGTGATTACCATTATCCTATTTTCCATTCGTGCAGTATTAAATATAGACCTGTCTGCTAATGTGTACTTATCTTCAATGACATCAACCGGTGGCGGGACCCAGCAGATCACTGACACGGTGGGTGTTGTAGTATATTTAGCCACTAGCCGTCGCTAGTCTGGCAATGTATTAATTCACTTGTTCTTTAGGACGAGTCTCAACCATCGACTCTCGGGTGGACCGGTGATGCTACCACAAACATCACTCTCCCCTCTGACATCTCTGAGGAGAGTCTAATCGCTGCTGCCGATAGGGCTATAGCTGAGGCGTCGACTTTTCCCGACGAGGCGACTCAAAGGGTGCTGATGGAGGTATCTAATTCCAGCTCAGATGAGGCGATTTCGGTTAGTATATAGGGCAATGCATTCATATTATATTGCAGGTTTCGCTCTGTTTACAGAATCAAAACATGGATATTTTTTGTTGACAGTTGAGTACTTCTTGGGACTTCCGACGCAACCCCTCGACCCTGAGAAAGTCCTCTGAGGATCTCTCTCAGTTCTATCGGAGGTTGAATCAGTCTACTCCACCAACAGTCTCGCCCATCAGTAGTGGCTCCTTCCACTCTGGTTTCTCCCCCGACCCCGCCTCACAGGAGTCCCTCATATCCATGGAAGTGGCTGTCGGCTCGCCACCCCTGCTCTCACCATATGCAGTACGTTTCATTCCCTACATTATCCATGCCACTCCGTAGTGTTTCATCTGTTTAATTCGTTACCTATGTTACAGGACAGAGATCCCCAATGGGAGGCAATGAGGGCGGTGTCAAGGTAGGGACCTTTACTCAGGGGAGTATAGTCACTCAGGTGCATCACATCGGTGAGGGGGCCATCTACGAAAGCGAACCGTGGATGGTGCGGAGACCCGAGGAGGAGGAGTTCCGTGCCGCCGCTTGGGAGGAAATCCGCGAACGGTGGATGGTGCGGAGACCCGAGGAGGAGTTCCGTGCCGCCGCTCCAGCCGCTTGGGAGGAAATCCGCAGCATCCTCGCGGATTTCCTATACGAGACGGCTACCCGCATGGAGGAGGACTCCCGATGTAGAAACACCGCTGCGCCGTCCAACGGATCAACCCCTGCCACTCAACCCCGCGAAGTAAACTGCCCCGTTTGCTTTGCGAATCTACCAACAATCGCTCTTCGACTGTGTGGGCATACACTCTGTCGTCCATGCTCCAACAGAGTGGGGGATAGATGCCCCACGTGCTGTGAGCTGATTGTGGGAAGATTCACAATATATCTCCCCAGGTAGATCTCTCTGTCGAGTTCTACCTCTTAAAAACTTCTTCAATTGGCTTTACATTCAAAATTTATATTCCAAATTTAATTTCCATGGGACGGGACATTATCCAGTCGTAGAATGTCTACCAGCTCTCTGGACCGATTCTTATACTGGATAATGTTTAACCTGGATACTATACGTAGTGCGGATGTTCCGAAACCACATCCAGGCCCACATCGACTCAATCATCAAACAATAAGGTACGATTCGTCTTTATTTTTAATATGTAATGTTAACGCCATCTTGACTCCGTAAAGTGAGGTTACTTTCCCGCCCTTTTCACAATTGAGGTTATGTTCTCCTGTTCCCGCCAATTTTTCCCGCCCCCGCCGCCATATTGGAATTCCCTCCGTCCCTAGTTTCTCCCTCACGTAGTGTGCACAAGAGTGTGAGGACCCAACAAATCACCGATTTTGACACCCCAAATCACCGATTGTACCGAAAAACACCCAGAATTTGGAACATTTTAATAGGATAAGAGTGTGAGCAGGGAATTTCTCCCGCACATGAAGGGATTTCTCCAGCAAATGAGGGAATTTCTCCCTCCCATAAGAGCCCATGTTAGCGCTCACCACGGGCGAGGTCTACTATTCGATTTTGCTTAAGATCTGTTCCTATAATTTTTTAATGAAAATTAGTAATATCTTAGTAAACCAGTTCCATATTCTTAATAATTCAGTGGCGTCACTAAGAGGACGGATGAGGAATAGAAGTTCCCCCCAATCTAAAACAATAAAAAATTCTGGTACACCAGCTGGATTAGTAACCTAACTGTGCATTCTAGCAATCCAGTTAGGTTCATTAGTTTGATTAAAATAATATTTATTCCATTAGTAAGATATGGTAGGCTCTTGAATTACAAGAGCTCCGCCCTAGAAAGCCAAGTCCTATTAACTATAACTTCTTATAATTATTAAATAAAATAAATGTTGAAGAATGTAGTAGTTTATGTTGTAGACTATGATAGGGGGTAATAACCAACTATCCTTTAAAAGCATGACATGAAAATTTTTGTATAGATATGATTTCTATTAAATAATTTTTATTAACATTTTGACTTGATGGAACACGTTTCGTCCAATGTTAATATGTACACATGTTTGCTCAGTAAATTTATGAAAACCTATTTTTACTTGAATACGGAATCAAACCATATTTATTTTAAAATGTCAAAGAATAAGATTGGATGACGTTACATTTCTCATCCGGATTCATTAAATTTCTTTCAACTCTGATTAAATTATCGGAAATTTGATTACTTGATAACTTTGCGGTGAACGTAGGTTTACATTTAATTAACGTTGGAGCTGGGATTTCCACGTCACGGCTCCTAGTAATTTTCCAAGTTCTTTCTCATTTAAGTATGGTAACGACGTAATAGTGCGTTGTAATTTGTTAAGAAGTGAGAGTGATGGAGAGAAAAACAATCAAAAATAACATTTTAAACATTTGAGTACTACTTTGTAAAATGTAACATATACCAACATTATATATGTTCAAAAATCCTGCAATAGTCCTTTTCAAATTTTAAAATTCAAATAAACAATATAATAATAATAATAATATCGTTATTTTATGAGTTTAGCGCCTTGTGTTACAATATTTTGGGAATAATTAACTCAAATGCCATAACAATCTCACACAAACGAATGAACGTGGGATCAATCATCTGATTCCCATTCTCGCAGGTTATTACGTTATTTATAGCTATACAGTTTACTGGATTCGTAAACATCAATGATTGTTTTATAAAGTAGGTAGAACTGTACGTAGGGTTAGTAAAATGGTCTATTATTCGCGCAGTTTAATACATTCACTGCAATTACACAGTTTACTGGTTCCGTAACTATCAATGGTGTTTTATAAAGTAGGTAGAAAACCCCTCAAACCTACTGTACGTAGGGTCAGTAAAAGTTTTACCATTCTCGCAGTTTAATAAACTACCTACAACTACAAAATTTTCTAGTTCTGTAATCATCAATGGTGTTTTAAAGCAGGTAGAAAACCCCTCAAACCTACTGTACGTAGGGTCAGTAAAATGTTCTACCATTCTCGCAGTTTAATATGTGGCGTTTGCCACTTTATTTTTGTTGGCCTTTGGACGGGCCGGCAGCCCTTTCCCTACAGCTGGTCGAGTCGTCTCTTTTCCAGTTGGATAACTTCGTCTTCTGTTTCTGTGGATTCCTGCCTGTTATGATTGGTTTCTAGTTTTCAGGTTTCTAGATTTCTGGAATTAAGTTTCTTGCCCTCTTCTCTTCAGGCTTCCGTAGGGCGAGGACGTCTTAGAGCTTCAGTGGTCGGGGTTTTATAATCAAAGCTGGCTGCCCGCTCCCTTGACGAACCGGCACGGTGTTTTGGTGTTAAAATCGTGGGGCCTACCTTCCAATCAACGTTTCACGACCTCGTTTAATTAGTTAGGGTCCAGTCGTTCCAAATACAGTGTACAAATTCGTCGCATATTGGTAGCAGATCGTGGTTGCGCAGTGGAAGCGTGCTGGGCCCATAACCCAGAGGTCCGTGGTTTGAAATGGAAGGCTAGGCTTGCCGGTGGGAGCGGAAGAATTCTACACAACTATGAGAGCTAAGTCCTAGTTTTAAGTTTATTTAAGGGGTAGACGTTTTCTAAATTTTTAGTTTTCTAAATTCTCCTTACTGTTTTTTTACTCAAATGTAGATACTTTTTCTAAGTAGCATATTTCTAATGTGCAGGTCTGAGCGAAGCAGTTCTTGCAACCAACTGCTACCTAAGCCTAGTTCTATAATAATTCAAAATGTTGAGTTGCAGTATTTCTTAAACTTTAGTAACTTGTTCTCACTCAATAATTAGGCATAGGTAAATGGTTGATGTTTTTCAGCTTAAAATTTACTTTAAACCAAATTAATAAATTTTTTTCCCTGACTAAGTTTAACTCTTAACCTATCTTTTAATACCACCTACAGTGTAGCCTCTTGGTTTAACCAAAACCTTGTACTTAATTATTTGTACTTTTTAAATTTAGCTAGCACGTTTTGGTATATTAATTTAGCCTTGGCTCAGATGTGTCCAAGAGAAGGGCAGATGCAGTTGGTGGCCGTTTATTGTACTTCAGCCTATGAATAGCCCACTATTTGTTTTTAACGTTTTTAGCTTTCTGGTTACTATTTAAAACCCCCCATCAGTTTCACCAGATTATTTACTATGGGTTGGCTTATAATGAAAAGTTTTCTTGTTTTTTTATATAAATTGCATTCCTTTCCAATCTTTCACCTCTTCATCTGAATAAATAAATATTTAATATTTCCACACCAACCCTTAGTTCCAAATGCAATTTATTTATTTTATTCATACTTCATTTATTTATTTATTCGTCCAGCGGAATTACACCACTTGTACATATAATAAGTTAATAAGAGTATAAATTTTTAATAGCACTAATATGATGGGTTTTTGTCTACTGTGTTGAATTTGTTCAAGTCTTAGAATGTATTGTTAGTTAATGTTAGTCTACACACAAGGTAAGTGCAGTGTTACTGTTAAATTTATCTGATAATTTTTCTACTTAGAACTATGTCAAACTTTTATGTAGTCCTATGCTATTTGAATGTTCAGGGCAATTCAAACTTAAAGGGTTGATTTATTCTAACAGTTTGCAATTTTTTCTAAACCCTCTTCAAAACTTTAATGGCACTGTGAAAATAATTCTTTTATAGTCTTTTATTAACACTCCAACTGTTGTTCATAAAAATTTTGATGAACAAGGTTCATTCTCGAATGTTGTTCGTAAAAATTTTGACGAACATACATTCCTTTGCATAATCACTCATTACAGTATATTCCGGCAACGTATCGATTCGATTCATGCACCATTGGATTCGGGGAAAAAAAGCCTAAGGAATACTATAGTTTTATTCCTCTTTGTATTGTAGTTGCAACGTACCAAGTTCGTAGTTTGGAACGTAAAAGATGATGATGCAATTCATTGTGACCGCCATGTTGTCGATGCCGTCTGATTTGTTTATATGACGAGTCGTGTTTATTAGTAAGTTTTATTTGTGTTTTTGTGTTGTGTTTAGTGTGTGGTGAGTTGTTAGATATTGCAGTAGTGCAAATAAATATATTTTAGAATAAATAAATTTCTTTTTACTGAAATATGTTTGATGAATTATCGAATCTGTGTAGGCTATGGCAAAATGACTTGGCTAAAATTCATTTCACGTAGTTTGTTATTGTTTTTCACTCACTAAACGTTATTTTAGGCACTCTTTTAGTTCTGAAATAACAATTTTCACAACCAAATATGTATTTACCGTAATTTCTTTGGTTATGTATGATAACTGTTTGGACCATTCCAGGGTCATTGTTAGTCGCGTAGGCTATATACTGTTATTTTAGTAATACATGTAGTTGTAAAATCAAAATATATGTAATATATTTAGACACAGTTTATGGTTTTCTAAAACTACATAAAATTTCCCATCATATGTAAACCATAGATTTATAAATTTGGATATAATACAAGCTTTGAAACACATTTTATACTTTGCTGTTTGAAAATTTTTCGCAAACGTTTTGAGTAATGACAAAATGAAACTTTTTTTCGACTCTTCAAAACAAAAAGTTATGGAATTTATTTTACTTCTGCTGTATAGTTTACTTCATTCTGAGTAATAAAATATGCAATATAACATGTATTGAAGTAAAACTGTATTAGTAAAACTTTTATTAGCAAACTCTTACATATACACCCTATTTTCACAATTTATGCGCATCGCTGCTTTTTGTTATATAGTGTTATTATAGTTTCATAAATTTGTATAATGCTTATGTGTTTCTGAAACTAGAATAAATTTGACACAAAATGGCAATCTCACTTTTATAGTTTTCTTACTATAACTTGGTTTGCTAGGTATGGTCCCCCCCAAATTAAAAAAAAAAGTAAATTTTGAATTTCATGGAAAAAGATTTTTAGTAAACATTTGTTTAAGGCCAAATTTAAATACTAATATTATTATATGTTTAATTCTGAACACAAAAATATATACTTCTATATATATATATATATATATATATATATATATATATATATATTACTTTTAATTTATATTTTTAATAATTTTTTTTAAAACCCTTGCACGAGGCTCGAAAACATGCCGCCACTACAGGAAAAAATGACCGCCAGTTGGAGGGTTAAAAGCCTTTTGCTTCTTTTGACTAGTGCCTGTTTAATTTAAATAGGTAAACTCAATATGGAGTACACCTTTAGTTTGAACTATTAATAAAAATATCATAGGCCTATGTTAATTTTGTAATGATTATGAAGTTGCAGCTTGGAGTTGGATTTGACAGGCTGACATACACATAAGTGATTTAATTACTTACAAAACTAAACTTTTATTTCCAAAATGTAGAAACATCCTTCTTTTGGAAACTTTTAAAACTATAGTTTGCCATCTTGAGGGTTCACTGTTAGTTAAAAAAAGGTAAAAAAACTTTATAAAACACCAAACCCTAGTGGACTCTTTGGATTGATTGATATGTCAGCTTGCTTGATTCAACTTCGGGTGTTTAACATACCTAATTTTCAGTTTAGCCTAATTTAAGCCTTAAGTGGTTAAATTATTTTTTCCCTTTGGTATTTGCTTTCTAAATTTTAATTTTCACTGGGTTTTTTTTGGATTCTTGGTCTCAAAAGAGATTTTTTTTTGGGGTGTTCTAAATTGCTTACTGTTTAAAGGGAAAGTTTACTATTTAGACTTTTGTCTTTTTCACTTGGGCCTTGTTGAGTTTTCTGTAGTAACCTGTAGCGCTACTTTACGCCTTGGACCATATATTTTTTTGCACTTGTACGGTACAGTTGCTCTTGGTTTTAATTAAATTTTTTGTTTACTTTGTTTCCCTCTCTTAAGGCTGCGCTCTACCACTCTGGTGAACGCTGATGCAAGGGTTTTGAATCTGCCTCATTGTAGGCTCATTTTTTGAGCTATTACAAATATATTGATGTTATTTAAGTAACTAAATATTTGTATACGTGCATTAGTTTTTAAAATTTCGATTCAACTTAAGCTGCAAATCAGGTGGAAAGTTTGTAAAAAAGTGTATTTTTAACGTTTCATAAAATAAAAACGTGAATTTTTATTAATGAATAAAATACAGACATTCGTAGATTGGAATATAGTAAGAGTAAAACTGCAAACGGTTTATTAAACAGTTCTGAAGTTAAGGTACAATAAGGCAGACATGAAAGGTCTGCAAGCGCTATTGAACGCTCTGTCAGGTGGCGCGCGTGGCGGCTACAGCCGGAAATTGTAAGCAACTCTCCCAACACTACCTGCTGGATATTTCCCCTCACCCGCTTTCGCTAGGTTATAACGTGTGGCCTTTCAGTGTTGGTGTTCCTTCAATTTGTTGATTTATAATATCTATTCATACATTAATAATCAAGTTCCTATCTTGCATAAATGAAACATTGTAGTAAATATTTTGTTTTTAAATAATAATGTATTATGAACAAGTATGTATAAAGTATGAACTACAATATTTTTATTTATTCGTCATCCGATCAGTGTGAAAGGATAGGATCGCATAGGATCACAGGCACCACTGAGCTCACGGGCGGCGGTGTCAAAGGACCGCGCGGCGCCGGGTCTTTCCAACGGCCATGGACGAAACACTACTTACGCGCCACCGTTGCGCGCCCATGCTATGAATGATCGTGTCGTGTGGAAGCTCTCATATACATCTTCATATCACCGAAATAGTGTTGGCGAACTCTTTCCGTAACAATAAATTCGTAACGTGTAACAACTACCTCTACCTCCTGGGGAACAATAAATTATTGATTAATGTCAATATTTTCAAAATATGAGTGACATACCTCATTATGAGGTAATTTGTTTAGTGCAATATTATAGTCTAACTATAATAGGTTTTATTTGACTTAATGTATGATTGCTTCATTTGATTGTTAAACAAATCTCATTACATGAGCAGCTATTACCCATTACAAAATAAAGGAATTCAAATTTTAATATTTTAAATTAAAATTCCACTTTTAACTTTTTACTACAAATGCATATTGCCAGAACTAGTTGATCCAAGATACCCTCGAGGGCTTCCTGTGAGAGACAGACTAGATCCCCTACAATTTTATGTTAGTATAATGCAATAGACGTGACAAGAGCAGCTGATATAGTAATTTCATTTAATTCACATGTAATCCTATATTATCCCTTACAGTCATGGAGACTAGTGGTACCTGTTAAAAAACAAACTACACAATTAAATATGACCGATAGGTCCGTATGTGTTATTAGTTTCAATGCAACATTAATATTTTTGCGTAATGAGGGTAATAGAAGTTGTATTTATATAACTAAAATGAGTTGTTTCCAAAATTTGAAGAAAGATGTTAGAGACATTTAATTCATTTTGCATCTAATCCAGTATACAGGGTGAGTGGCTCTTGGTGTGATGAAATTTTTTGGGTTATAATGCAATGTAAATGTGATACAATGGTAGTTATAAAAAAGTCTAACTCCAAAAATTAGGTCTGAAATGAATTATTTTCAGTTAAAAAAAAACCCGTGTTTTTGTACTTAAATCTGATATTTCTCAGCAAAGTATGTAAGCAAACTACATCATTTTTAGATTCTCCGTTAAATTTTCAATTTGAAAAAGTTATCGGTTCAAACGGTAAGAAAAGAAAATTAAGCTTCAGGTCGATTCAAATGGCAAAGTTTCTAAGTTTAAGAAAAACTGAAATGACATTGAACCCCATCTTTTTACCACACCCTGTACACAAGAATGTGTCAAGTGATATTAAAAACTTTGCCATTTAATAGGCTTTAAAATGGTATGCCATATGACCATAGTTAAGTATTCTGTTATCTACCTTTATCGGTTTGAATATTATAAACACGCAAGCCAAAAAAAAAGATTAAAACAATTTAATAACAACTTTACTTAATTTTTATGTTTTATAAAATGTCTCATAAAACAAGGAATTGAAGATAACAAAAAAGTAAAGCAGTTTAAAATAATTTTGTGGATGCTAGTTACGGATTAATGGTCGCATCCTTTATCAATGTTTTAATTCCATATCTTATCATTTTCACCAGTATTGTACATTCATTCCTTTATCTTGTTTTGTAAGACCAGTGTCCACATGAATTACTTCTACCTCCAATAAACTATTTTTCTGCTCTATTTAGTCAAGTGTAGGCTGCCATGGAGTTCACTACTCGAGAATACGCTGATATGCACTTTATTTACGGGTTTTGTGATGGAAATGCGCATTGAACTCCATGACAGATTTACGTACAAAAACACGGGTTTTTTTAGAAAAACTGAAAGTAATTCATTTTAGACCTAATTTTTGGAGTTAGACTTTTTTTATAACCACCATTGTATCACATTTATATTGCATTATAACCCAAAAAATTGTGTCACACCAAGAGCCACTCACACTGTATATACTCAGTGTAATATACTCAGGTAAATTTTTATCCTATAAAATTTGCTAAGTAAAAACTGTAATTTCTCTCATGTTGGTCCTATGATATTTTGCTTGATTGTAATTTTAATGTCTTGTTGTGACTTTGCTTTTTGTTGCTGAATTTTATTATGTTACTATTGTTCAATTCTGTAAAGTTTATTGTTGTTACAAAGTTATAATTACATTCTAATTTGGCAGACGCATAGAGAGTGACATGTAGCTGTGTGTATTAAGTCGTAAATATATGAACTAAGCTCATAAAATATGTAATTTTTTAATATACTGTTTCTGGTAGCGTGGTTAGTTAGTCTTAATCTTATGTGATCTGATAATTCTAAAAAAATGAAAGAATGATTATATTTTACAAGAAAATGTGTGGGTTTACATTATGTATCAAAGAATTAATAAAATTATGTTAGTTTCGTTGATAACATTAAATTATTTAAATTTTCTATGGTTTTCATAACAATTCCTGCCTTGCCCAGTTTTTCCACGTATTCCAGATCGGTAGACACTCTGACCTGACAATATCACTGGAATGATAACGTTTCTGTTCGTTTTCAAATATTTCAGTAGACCGAATTTAAATGAACAAAAATAAAATATATTTTACTAAGAGGTGTTATTGCATAATAATAGAAGTATGTTTTACCAACGAGTAACGGTAGGAAAAGTACCGGTTACAGTTTCATACTGATTTAGCCGATCTCCATTGTTACGAGCCGTACGCCACCGAACGCATTTTCTTTCGGCAAATAACTGAGATGCTCCGTAGTCCCGATACTGCGATCTCTGGCCTGTGGTACATCGCAGTCTTAATAAATCTAAAACGTGTACTGTAATAAAAGTGAAAGTGTCATGTAATGTTATTCACATGTAATATTTGAAGGAAGCCACTCCCAGTCTGATTTTTTTCTCTAATATTTTACGTATCATGTTTTGCCTAAATAATACTACAATATTTTATACATGTTTAGCGATAGCTTTCATGTGTATCTTTGTGTCCATTTACTGTCAGTATATAGGGGCAGACTAATGTTAATAAAGCATAGTCTGCTTTATTCGCATGTGGCGTGGGTAATGTGGCTGAAGAGTGAAAGGCCTACTAGCCCTTCCATATTAAAAACGAAGCTGTGTGCTCCAGCGCGTGTGTGATTGGAACGTCGAGCACCTGGCTCGGGTCCCCCGCTCGGCAAAATGTCGGAGGCGCTCGGTAAGTTCCGATCCCTTCCACAGCAACTACTCATTGCCCTCCCTACAACCAATTTTGCCAGCGCTCCAAGCGGAATTTTGAAACATCGTACTGCGATTTCTGGCCTGTGGTAGAGCGCACCCTTAATCTTTAAGGATTTGAAAGGTGTTTTGTTGTCACTTGAGAGGAAATAACTTGCGTCTACCCCCCCACTGATGGCAACCGACAATTTTTGTTTCTGAAAGCCAAACTTGTTGATTTTATTTTCTGCCAATACCTGTTAGTGGTATTGGAAGTTGGTTTCATGGTAATAATAAGGCATGGTAATAATAAATACTATATGCTTTTATTTATTGTAATACTATAAATTGTAATATTTTTTTTACAACTTGTACTTTTTGCTCACACCCCAGTAAAGTTGCCCTTATGTTTTTTCTGATTATTTTTTGCTGTGACATTGAGGTGTCCCAAGTCAGGGAAACTTATTAGGTCGGTTCATGTTTCCCACCTGAAGAAATATTTTGGGGCCTATCTAAGACCAAAGCGCCGCTGCCGGGACGTTTATAGGGATAGATTAGGGCTTAGTGATGTTAGATTAGTTTTTCTGTCTTCTTATTCTTCTTCTCTTCCTTACACCACATTAACACTCTGATACTTTTACTCCTCCTCTTTTACAGTACATATACACGGGGGGATCGGGGTTAGCATTGGCTGTTTAGAGAATTTTTTTTTGCTTTCGGCAATTTTTCTAGGCTGTACATTGGGAGTGAACTTTATGTTTATTTATTTTTAATATTCCCGACTGCAGTCGCGCAGCCTGCTATCCTCGGTTCAGCGCAACCCATTACATTTTACAACACAAGCTTACATTTTCTTTCCCTTTTCCTCTTTGTTTTTCTCTTTAGTACGGTGTTATTAACCTAAAAAAAGGCCTAACCTTTACATCCAAAGTAAAAGTTTTATTCCAACTCCAAATTGTTTCTATATAACCCTCTTATTGTTTGGTAAAAAGTTACACCATTTTTGAGCGTCGGGTTTGGGGGGGAGGGGAGAAAAAGTAGGAAATTGTGTACTTTTTTTTAGTTTTTTTGGAAATTGGTTGAAAACTAAGCTGTTTAGCACAAAGAGTGTTATATACAAAAATATTCTACATAAAATTTTAAAACAAAAAATGTCCTATGCATATTCCCTGTAAAATTTACGGTTCATGAGTTTGCAGACGGTGTAAAAAATAGAAATGATATAATTTTTAAGGTTTTTTTCCCAAATAAAGCTATATAGAAATAAGTAAATGATTTTAATTAAAAGAGTAATAATATACTACAGTATTATAGTCCAAAAAAGAGGTTAAGAGGCACCATAGAAGGTTGAAAAAGTAAAAATAATTGTTAGGAGACACGTGGTAGTACAAGCAGGCGTGGCCGCCATCATAGTGACCTTGGACCGCGGGCCGCAACCAATGGCGGGTTCTGTCTTCTTCTGCACCTGTTGTCCTGCCCCCTCCATTCCACCCCTCCCTCACGCACTGTCACAGATCGATCGATATTCTTCTTCAGTCGTCTTAGGAGACAAGTTGAGTACGTTTGTGCGTGGTACTTCTAGTGCAGTTTTGCTGTAAATTTTTTTATGGTTGGTGTTTATAGTAACGTGCGAATTATGTGAAAATCACTTGAGATAGTGTGTTAGTTTATGGCGGAGTGTGTGTTAAAACCTTGTAAGGACAAGCGTGGTGAACTAATTACTCTGACTAGAAAGGCAGTGGACAAAATAATTCAGTGCAGTGAAATACGTAAAGATGGCGTCAAAGCCAAGTTCCTGCAGAATGATTTCGCTTCAAGTACATACTAAGTGTCGACAAACCTATATATTACGTCCAAAACCACCTGAAATGGAAAAAGAACCTCCAGCAAAGATACCACGTGAATCATTTGATTTTAAAGCCTTATGTTTTCTTTGTTGTGGTCGCAAGTGTGTAGATGTATCTAAATGCAGGAATCCTGCTCAAGAAAAGTGGAGTTTAGTGCAGAAACTTGAACTGATTGAAAGCATCAGAACGGAAGCAAATAACAGGCATGACAAGTGGGGAGATGAGGTAAGTGTGAGGCTCTCTCAGGTCATAGATCTCGTAAGTTCTGATGGGAGGTACCACTGGCATTGTTAACAGACATTTCAAAAGCAAGGATCGTCACGCGCCCGAAAAAGGAGTAGCAACCAGTAAAGGTGGGTTCTAGTGCTGATGCCAACAGAGAAGACGCTTTTGAAAAGCTATGTGATTATTTGGAGGAAAACAATGAATGTCAATACGACTTTGAAGAACTACAAAATATATTCCTTCGTCCTGAGCCCTGAAGTTGAGCCATATACTGTCACACATTTCAAAAGAAAAACTTATCCAGCGTTATGGTAATGGTTTAAAGTTTGCAGTTTTACCAGGAAAAAGAAGTGTGTGATTTGTTTTTTCTGGAGCATCAACTAATATTTTATCAGACAACTGGTATAAAAAATCGGAACTGTGATAATGAAGCTGAAGAGGAACTGAGATTGATCAAAACTGCAGCAGCAATTATTCCGACGTGAGATAAAGTCCAAAAGTTACGACTATTCCCAGTTTCCAACAATTGAAGATATTTGTAAAGGGGGATCTGAACTGGTACCTTGAGTTGCTCAATGTCTTGATAAACTGAAATCATTCAGCCTACTTGTACAAGACAAACATCCGAGAAAATCCAGAGGGCAAAACAAATTATGGAAAGGAAAAAAACAGCAATATGTCACAGTATAATACGCGCTGCTCGTCGTTTTATCGTTTTTATTCCCAGCCCAACTTGGAACGGTGTGTTTTGTTACACAGAAAATTTGGTTCGAAGGTCTTGATTGACACCCTGTGCAATATGGGTGTTTGTGTAACCTTACCAGGAAGTGTTTGAGATATGAGAGATCCGTCACTTGCCAAGAGAACACAAGAATAGAGAACGGTTATGTGCAATTTGTGTTCGATAATGCAGACTACAATGTTCACACACTAGATGGTCATAACACCTTCCACATCATGGGTGGAATTGCTTGCATTACACCTAAAACAGCTCTTCAGGTTGAGGAAAATGTACCTCGAAAGAATGTTGCTGCTCAAGCTGTTGAAAACAAAGGCCTGTTTGACTTGCAAACTTACAAAGCCCCGGCTACATCTGGATATTCTTAAAATAGTCGCTACAAACCTTGCTTCCCTAGAAGACAAACCATCACTTTCATACAAAAATGGACGAACACTTAATATGTTTTGGTTGAGTGGCACCTGGTTAGAAGGTCCAGAAGAATGTAAACCTGGTTGGAGTGGCTGCATGGAAAAGCTTTATGCGAAGGAACAGTTCCAAACTTCGGCTGTAGTCCCCTCTTCCATTTATCAACTTAGCTCCTTCAACTCCATCAACAATTTTATACAGCTCTTCTTGAAGCTGCCAAACAAGGGGCTAGCAATGGTCAAACGATAACAATGGTGACTTTTGATCAGCCATTGTATGCTAAAGCTCGTGAAATAGTAGCCGCAGCATCTCATGACAGCCCGTTGAAGTCACTCTTCATTTAGACTAGGAGGATTTCATTTGTTGATGTCCTTTTTGTCAGCGATTGGATTCATCATGGCAGGTAGTGGTTTTGGAGGAGCTGTATATTACTGTGTATGCTAAAAACAGTGTTCAACAAATGATGATGAACGGGAAAAGCTTACTCTCGGGTCATTCGTGCTCTCTGCCTAGTCGAAGAAGCATTGATGACTGTATTTTTGAAAAATAATGAAACTCTCATAATTGTGAATAAAGATGAGCTTAAAAATGTCTATTCCAATTTCAAGCTTGGAAATGCCTCTCCTGAAGAGATTGCCACAGTCCAACCGTGGTAAAGAGGCTTTGTAGACATTTTAGAAAACCAGCTTAGGCGTTCAAATGAATCTGGACCGAACACAAAAACTGTGGATTCAGTTCATAGAAATGGTTGAAATCATTCGAATTGTTTATAAGAGCAGAGAGGAGTGGGGGACTTTCTCCTTCACCTTCATTGTGTCCATCAAATGCTTTCCCATTTTCCATGCATCTGGTCACTTTAACTACGCTAAATCTGCACACGTTTTACCTACAAGACTCGCTGGAACTTCTCAACACATTGCACAAAGAAAACGATTTATTTGTTTAATTGTGGTTATTTCACCATCCGACGAACTGAAAAGTTTTGGTCTGGAGTATGGAGTGATATGACCATAGAACAGGTTTTTGATGAGGTCCTTAAAAAGGCATTGGTGGATTGACTGGAGGTAGAGGAATCACAGCGACTACTATTGCCACTTGGATCAATTCCATGCCGACTTGTTCTCGGGTGTGCGAAAGCAATGGAAGAGTTTGCAGGTGTTCGCAGCCTCTCTTCAGAGCAGCACGTGGAGCTACGAGATGCAAGGCAAAAAAGAAACAGTAAGGACTTGCAAACCTTCATTTCTTGGATTGAAGAACATAATCCGTTCTCTACATCACCTGAACTCTCTTCCTTGTAAACAGGGGTTATAGGTGATGAAACTGTAAACTGCGATAAAGCATTTGAAATAGGAAGCCATATCCATCAAAGCTATTGAAAACAAAACATTTAAAGAAATACACATGAAAAGAAAAGTTTGCTGTCAAGTCTCTAGCCTCTATAACGAAGTCGGTGAAAATTAACAACGACATGGTGTGTGTAAATCCTAACACTCTCTTACATCGGATGGTGTGTACAGTAAGGAGTGATGAGAGATTAGAGGAAATTTTTCAGTTTGAACTCTGTGCATATCCCTCCATCACTGTTTGACGAATCTGGCTTGATGAGGAAGGGGAAGAAATCATCAATGGTGACGGTTTTGGTTTCAGATTCAAAAGAATCATCAAACATGGATGAACCAGTGAAAGTGTCCTATATAATTGACGGAGGCCACCTCCTACATCGTGTTGTCTGGCAACAGCCTGCTACATTTAAACAGATTTGCGAGCAATATAGTGATTACGTATGTACTCAAATCAAATCAAATCAAATCACATCGTTTAATTGCAGTTGACAATATAACATTGCATAGCAAACGTCAATTTTCATGTCTAAATTTTTTCCATTCATCCCACATCAAGGCCACATTTAAACTTACAACATTCAAACATTCACTCCCCATTCATTCCATGCCAATTACGCCCACTTTCGGCGCTGGAGTCAGTTTCCTCATCGCGTGGGTCTCCCAGTTGAATGCCAGAAACTCATCAACACTGTAGAAAGCGTTTGACGCCAGGCAGAGTTTGATACGAGTTTTTAACACCTTGGGCGTTGAGGCATTTTTAATTTTGTTTTGGCAATCTGTTTATAAAATGAACACCTGCCTGCGAAGGCAAATGTTCATAAACCACCGTTCTGTGCATTCCCGAAACGGTAGTTATCTCTGCCTCTTGTCTCATATTCATGTATGTCTCGTCCTCTGGTTAAGGCACATTTAGACAAACAATATAAGGTTGTTTCTAAGATGTAGAGACATGGCAAAGTTAACAGTTGCAAATTTTTTAAAACGCTGTCCTGCACGACTCTCTGAAGTTTAAATTAGCGATAATGCGAATTGCTTTTTTTTGTAATTTGAAAACTCTCATAAAATGGTTGTTTGCACAGGCTCCCCACAAAACGATTCCATACGAAAGGTGGGGATAAATTAACCCGTAGTACGCCGTAATCAGTACCTGACTTGGGCAGTATTTTGCCAAAGATCTTAAGACACATAAACTCCTGAGGATAATTTGGCACAAACATAATCAATTTGATTTTTCCATGTCAACCCTCGATCAAGGTGTATTCCAAGGAACTTTGAAGAATAGACTTCTTCCAATAATGTATCTGCAACCATAACAGCAGGACCTCTTTCAATATCTATAGAGCGCATTGAAAAGTTTAGGAAATTTGATTTTGATGAGTTTATTTGAAGATTGAGGCTATTGAAATGTTGGACACAATTGTTAAGGTCAACAAAGGTCTGTATTTCTAAATTTTGTTTTGTACCTATCCTCTAAAACAGAGAGTCGTGTCATCTGCGTACTGCACAAGCTTTCCATGCACTCATTATGGAAAAGCGACTGTTGTTTTTGATGGTTACGAACGAAGTAACACAAAGGATCAAGAACACCTACGAAGATCACGTTCCAACATTGTGGTCAAAGTAGAAGACTCAATCCATGTCAACATAAATCAAAATGAATTTTTAGCTAGTGCTAAAAAAAACAAGATGGGTCTAATAACCCTCCTTTCATCGCACTTGCCGGCTGCAACAATGTGGTTGCACAGTTCTTGAAGCATCGGGTGATGCTGACCTATTAGTAGTCTTAACAGCTATTGATGAAGCGAAGAAAGATGTTCAAACGTGTGTTATTGGTGATGACACGGACTTATTAGTACTGTTGACTGTCCACGCACCTTCAGGGAATAAACTGAAAATGGTCGTACCTAAAAAAGAAAATCACCAGGAAAAAGTGTACATTATTTCTGACATTCAGCAAGGCATTGGGGATATGAAAGATGTACTTCTGGTTACATACGCCTTCACAGGATGTGACACTGTGTCTGCTGTCTATAAGAAAGGAAAAATTGCACCTTATATGAAAGTTCAAGCCAACAACGTTCTTCGTGAAAAACTTCTGGTCTTCAACAACCCCAAACCCGACCCCAGTGCAGTGGCTGATGCAGGAAATTACTTCCTACTTGCAATGTTTGGAGCCAAGAACACTGAAGATCTAGATTGTCTCCGCTACCAGTCCTACTTGAAAGCGATTGCAAAGCAGCACTATACATGCATTACTGAAGTTGGATGCACCACCCCCCCACTTCAGGAGCGTCCAGACTGCATTCAATTTAGGACCTACCACCAGGTACAACAGTGGCTGAATGAAGATAAGGATCCACTCGAGTGGGGTTTGGAAGACGATTGGCGACCACCTGACACCAATTACAACAGCACGTCCTGCAGCCCCCCAGGAATTACTGTCCCTTATAATGTGTACTTGCAAAGATGAATGCGTTCGTAATTGTGAATGCAGAAGGAGTGGTCTAAACTGCACTAGCATATGCAGCAATTGCTCAGGCCAAGCATGTGATAACATGGACAATAATAACATCTTAGACGACGAGCTAGAGGAGGAGGATAATGTGCTGGAGGATGAGTGAAGTTAAATAAAGACATTGAACATTCCAAATTTGAAAGATATTTATGCTTAAGAAGTGAATTTATGTTGCAATGTTCGTAGAAAGTTCAGGGTGTGGGTTTCTCCGTACCACAGGTTTATATGGCCTAGGCCTGTGGAAGCCTCTTTTCCCTTAAAAAAGAGTGCCCCTTGATAAGGTGGTGAGGTTGTCGTTCCTTCAAGGGCTTATCACTAACATACCACCGGCCACTGAAAGAGCAACATTCTTTTACGAAGCTTATTTTTTTTAAAAATTATCAAAATTACGAAAAAGTTAACATTTACACCGTCTGTAACTCTTGAACCGTACAATTTAGAGTGATTATGAAAAGGACCATTCTTTATTTAAAATTTAACGTAGAACATTTTTGTATATAACAATGTTTAGGATAAACCGCTTAGTTTTTTGAAATATTTACGAAAAACTAAAAAAACTAGTGATTTTTCAAATTCCCCCCCCCCTCACCACCAAACCCGACGCTCAAAATTGGTGTAACATTTTACCATAGAATAAGGGGGACTATGTAGAGCAATTTGGTGTTGGAGGAAAACTTATTACTTTGGATGTTGAGGTTTAGGTCTAATTACACCGTACTACTTGTAGAGTAGGATCAGTCCGTTGGCAGTAGGTGGAATTCATTATTATTTAGCAAGGTTAAGCAGCGATGGATATGTTTAGTTTTTGTTGTCGAAAATATTGTTGAAGTTTGTAGTTTGTCTATATATTTTTAGTAGTTAGTTTTTATTGTTGTCTCTTTGTGTCTTTAAGATTTTATAATTTTTGTCTCTGAAGCTGCTAGACGTTCCAGCGGCTATATTTATTTTTGCTGTTTAGTGTTTATAATTCGAAGTGTTTTTTTACTGTTGTTTACTGTGATCCTTTGTAGACTTTATTATTGTTAAAGATTTAGAGGTTTTATTGTTTGTTAACCTAGTTTTTTGGGTATTAGTCATGTTAGTTTTTGAGCCTCGTTTCCTTAGGTTTCAGGGTATTTTGCCTTTCCTGGCCAACACTTAAAAAACTGTAGTTTTTTTTTTAAAGTTCCTAATTAAACCACTTTACCACGACCAAATGATTTCCTTACTCCGTTAAGCTTTTGCCGTAGCTCTAACACAGTTTTTTCTTTCACGCCTCTTAAGAGCCTGATTTAATTTGCTCCAATTCTCTAAATTTTATACTAGTATGGTAAAATAAAATTTATTTCTCTTTTCCCCACTGGACACCAAATTTTTTTTCTCAGCCGTCCCGTAGGGGGAGGAGAGTACTGGCCCACTTTTACTAAGTTTTGCCAATACCAGGTTATTACCTAATTAGTCCTTTTCAACGCAAACTTAGGTCTGTTGATATTATGATGGGTGTAATTTTCTCATATTTGTAATTTCGCTTTGAGATGGTCTCTTCATCCTTTTCTGACCCCCCATCATTGAGCAAAAAATACAGACCTTATGTCTGGAATAATTGGGGGGGGGGGGGTGGGGGGGGGGGGGGGTGGGGGGGGGGGGGGGTGGGGGGGGGGGGGGGTGGGGGGGGGGGGGGGTGGGGGGGGGGGGGGGTGGGGGAACCAATGCCGGGTGTGTGGCGATAATGTAGTTACCCAAGGCGTGTTCTAACATGCGATAGTGACAAAATTCTTATCACCTACAATAAGATGTCGCTGAACCCAATGGGCGGGTTTGATGCGATAATGAAAGTTTCTCAAGGTGTAAAAAATCGCGATAGTGCAAAGTTCTTATCAGCTCTGAACACAATAAGTGTCGGCGAAATCACCACTGGACGGTGTGTGATAATGTGTCTACCCCAGACGTGGTTTAACGTCGATAGTGCAAAGTTCACCAAGCGGTTACAATAAGATTCGGCGGAAAAACCACTCACCGGTGTGAGGTATTAGTCCTACCATAAACGTGAATACCAAGTGGTGAGGCGATAATGTAGTTCTTACCCAAAAGTGTGTTAACCGGACGCAATGGACAAAGGTTCTTACGCTCAACACATAAGACCCGGCGGAAACCCAACTGGACCGGATGGAAAAGATTATTGCTTAACCACAATAGCGTGTGCTGAAAATCGCGAATGGACCAGAGTTTATACAGGCTCTAAAGATAATTCGCCGGAAAGACGTGATACATGGTAGTGACCAAATGTTGTTTAACATGTATAACAAAGTCGTCAGACCAAAGGTCTAGGTTAGGCGAAACAATTTTCTCCCGGGGGTTAAACACCGCGAGTGAAAGTTTTTACTAAACAAAAGCTTCGGCCGAAAAACCATGGACGGGTGTGTTGGCGAATGTAGTTCTACCCAGACGTGTGTAAAAGCGATGTAAAAGTCTATCAGTCAACAATAATCGGCGAAACACAACGGCGTGTGGCGAAATAGGTTTACCAAACGTGTGTTTATAAACGTCGCGATAGTGACAAAGTTTCTTATCTAGCTCTAACAAAATAAGCTGTCGGCCCGAATATACCAACTGGGCCGGGTGTGGTGTGCGATAATGTAGTTGATACCCAGAGCGTGTGTGTTAACGTCCGCGATAGTGACAAAGTTCTTATCAGCTCTAACACAATAAGATGTCGGCTGGAAACACCAACTGGGACGGGTGTGATGGCGATAATGTAGTTTTCTACCCCAGAGAGTGTGTTCTATAAAACATCGCGATAGTGACAAAGTTCTTATCAGCTCTAACACAATATGCTGGTTCGGCCGGGAAAACACCATCTGGACAGGGTGTGTTGGAGATAATGTAGTTGCTACCCCAGAGCGTGTGTTATAACGTCGCGATAGTGTCAAAAGTTCTTATCAGCTCTTACACAATAAGATGATCGGCTGGAAACACCAACTGGACCGGGTGTGATGGCGATAATGTAGTTTCTACTCCAGAACGTGTGTTATAACGTCGCGTTAGTGACAAAAATGTTCTTATCAGCTCTAACACACTAAGCTGTCGGCCGGAAAACACCAACTGGACGGGTGGTGGCATAAGCGATAAACGTGGTTATAGTTGCCTACCCCAGAGCGTTGTGTTATAACATCGCGATTGTGACAAATGTAGGTAGAGTTCTTATATCCAGACAGCTTATACACCATAGCTGTCGGGCCGGAAACACCCAACCATGTGTGGACGGGTCCCGGTTGTGTATGGCGATAATGTAGTTTTCTACCCCAGGGAGAGTGTGTTATACATCGCGATAGTGACAAATTTCTTATTCAGCTCGTGGGAAACACAATGACAGATGTCGGCTATGAAATTTCACCGTAACTGGACCGGGTGTGATGGCGAATTATACCAATGTATATTCAACCCAGAGCGTTGTGTTATACCTATCGCGTGGATAACGTGACCAAAGTTCTTTATCTAGCTCTAACACAATAAAGCTGTCGCCGGAAAACACCAACTGGACGGGTGTGGTTGACCCCGGGGCGATAATGTAGTTTCTACCTCCAGAAGGTGTGTTATACGCTCGCGATAGTTGACAAAGTTCTTATCAGCTCTACACAATAAGCTGTCGGCAGGAAACACCTCAACTGGACCGGGGTGTGATGGCGATAATGTAGTTTCTACCCAGCGAGTGTGTTATAACGTCGCGATAGTGACAAGAGTTTTATCAGCCTCTTTAACCACAATAAGAGTCGGCTGGAAACACCAAAACTGGCCCAGGGGTGATGGCGTCCGATACTGTAGTTTCTACTCAGAACGTGTGTTATAACGTCGCAGATAGTGACAAAGTTCTTATCAGCTCTAAACACTAAGCTGTCGGCTCCGGAAACACCAAATGGACCGCGGTACTGTGGTAGCGATAACACGTAGTTGTACACCCAGAGCGTTCTGTGTTATAAATCGCGATAGCTGACAAAGTTCTTATCAGCTCTAACACATTAAGCTTGTCGGGCCGGATACCACCAAACTGGTCGGGTGTGATGGCGATAATGTGTTTCTACCCAGAGAGTGTGTTATAACATCGCGATAGTGACAAAGTTCTTAGCAGCTCTAACACCATAAGATGGTCGGCTGGAAAAACAACACCAACTGGGACCGGGTGTGCGATGGCGATAATGTATTTTTCTACCCCAGAGAGCGTGTGTTCTATAACATCGCGATAGTGGACAAAGTTCTTATCAGCTCTAACACAATAAGCTGTCGGCCGGAAACACATAACTGGACCGGGTGGGTTGGCGATAATGTAGTTTTCTTTTACCCAGAGCGTTGTGTTATAACCGTCGCGATAGATGACAAAGGTTCTTATCAGCTCTAACACAATAAGCTTGTCGGCGGGGAAAAACACCAACTGGACCGGGTGTGGTGGCGATAATGTAGTTGCTCCCCAGGAGCGTGTGTTATACGTCGCGATAGTGACAAAAGTTCTTATCAGACTCTACACAATTAGAGTCACGGATGGAAAACACCAACTGGACGTTGTGGCAAATTATCTCCCGGGTAATCTATAGTTTCATATTAACACAATAGTCCACAACTCCGTGTGATAATTCTCGAGGGTGTAATGGAGGGGGGAGTTTGGCGGATAATGGAGTTTCTACCCATAGCGTGTGTTATAAATCGCGATAGTGACAAAGTTTCTTATCAGCTCTAACACCAATAAGTGTCGGCCGGCAAACACCAAACTGTGGACCGGGGTGTGATGGCGATAATGTAGTTTATTTCTACCCCAGAGAGTGTGTTATAACATCGCTGATAGTGACAAGAGTTCTTATCAGCTCGTAACACAATAAGCTGTCGGCCGGAGAACAACACCACTGGACCAGGGTGTGTGGCGATAATGTAGTTGCTACCCAGAGCGTGTGTTATAACATCGCTATAGGGACACAGTTCTTATCAGATCTAACACAATAAGCTGTCGACCGAAAACACCAACTGGACCGGGTGTGGTGGCGATAAATGTAGTTGATTCACCCTGAGCGTGTGTTATAACCGATCGCGATAGTGACAAAGTTCCTTATACAGCTCTAACACAATAAGCTGGTCGGCGAAAACACAACGGGGCCGGAGTGTGGTGGCGATAATGGGTAGTTGATACCCCGAGCGTGTCTGATTGTGTTATACGTCGCGAATAGTGACAAAGTTCTTGATCAGCTCTAACACAATAAGAGAAAAGTCGGGGGCTTTTGGAAACACCAACTGGATCGGGTGTGATGGCGATAGTAGTTTCTACCCCAGAGAGTGTGTTATAAACATCGTCCGCTGATGAGTGACAAAGTTTCTTATCAGCTCTAACAACAATAAGATGCTTCGGCCGGAACACACAACTGGATCAGGGTGGTTGGCGATAATGTAGTTTCTAACCCCCAGAGCGGTTTGTGTGTATATAAACGTCGCGCGATTAGTGACAAAAGTTCTTATCAGCTCTTTAACACAATAGATGTCGGGCTGGAAACACATATACAACTGGACCGGAGGTGTGATGGTGGCGATAATGTAGGTTCTACTCCCGAACGTGTGTTATAACGTCGCGATAGTGGACAAAGTTCTTATCAGCTTAACACACTAAGCTGTGGCCGGAAACACAAACTGGGTCGGGTTGTGGTAGCGAATAATGTAGTTGCGTAGCCCAGAGGAACGGTTGTGTTATAAACAATCGCCGATAGTGACAAAGTTCTCCTATATCAGCTCTAAACACAATAATCTGATGTCGGCCGGAAACACCAACTGGATCCGGGTGGTTACTGGTGAGTGGAGATAATTGTTAGTTTCTACCCCAGAGACACGTGTGTTATAACATCGCGATAGTGCACAAAGTTCTTCATCAGCTCTATCACAATAAGATGGCTCGGCTGAAAACACCACCACTGGACGGTGGTGTGATGGCGATAATGTAAGTTTTTCATACCCCAAGAGCGTGTCTTATAACATTCCGCGAATAGTGACAAAGTTCTTAATCAGCTCATAACACCAATAAGCTGTCGGCCTCGGAAACGCCAACCTGGACCGGGGTAGATGTTGGCGATATATGTTGTTTCTACCCAGAAGCGTGTGTTAATAAGTCGCGATAGTGCCAAAGTTCTTATCAGCTCTTAACACAATAAGCTGTCGGCCGGTGGAGGAAATCAATCACCAAACTGGACCGGCGTGCCATGTTAGTTGGTGCGATAATGGTTAGTTGTACCCAGGCGTGTGTTATAAACGTGCGTCGCTCGAATAGTGACAAGAAAGTGATCGTTAATCAGCTCTAACCACAATAAGATGTTCGGCTGAAACACCTAAGCTGGACCGAGTGTGATGGAGGGGACCGATGGCGATTAATGTAGTTTCTACCCCATAGCGAGGTTATAACCATCGCGGTAGTGGACAAAGTTCTTATCAGCTTAACACCAATAAGCTGTCGGCCGGAAACAGCTTGCAACTGGACGGGTGTGTATGGCAGATAATGTAGTTGCTACACCCAGAGAGTCGGTGTTTATCTAAACATCGCGATAGTGGACAAAGTTCTTATCAGCTCTCAATTACAATAAGCTGTCGGCCGGAAAACCACCTAACTGAGACCGGGTGTGGTGGCGATAATGTAGTTGTCGTGCCCCAGAAGCGTGTGTCTAATAACATCGTCGCCTGATAGTCGACAATAGGTTCTTATCAGCTCTAACACAAATAAGCTTGTCGGCCGGAGAAACACCAACATGGTACCGAGGGACCAGGTTTGTGATGGCGATAAATGTAGTTGCTACCCCAGAGAGGAATGTGTCTATAACATCGCGAGTAGTATGACAAAGTTCTTATCAGCTCTATAACAGATATAAAGCTGTGCTGTCGGCCGGGAAAACACCCAACTTGGACCGAGGGTTGTGGTGTGTTCGGCGATAATGTAGAGTTTCTAACCCAGAGTCGTGTGTTAATAACGTCGCGAATAGTGAACACAAAGTTCCTTATATCAGCTCTAACACAATTATGCTGTCGGCCGGGAAGGAAACACCAACTGGACCGGCGTGGGTTGTGGCTGGCGATAATGTAGTTGGCTACCCCGGAGGATGTGTGTTTATATATCTATAGAATTAGAATTATTTCATTAGGTGTAACAAACAATACCGTTGTGATTCTTTACTTAGACACACTATTTTACATGGCCTCTCTACTTTCTTTTTATGATTGCTAAAATAATGAATCTTCAAAATGGCCGGACAGGCCTTACAATTTAATATTTTGTGGCCCAAATTAATGCTAACATCGACAAATAGATCGTTTTGTCCACACCTAATAATGCAGTGACTATTTCGCGACTGTCTGTGTTATATAAACACGGTTATAGTGACCAAAGTTCTCATCAGCTGTAACAGTCAGCCGTTGGCCGGAAACGTTATTTTGAACCGGAAATTGTGACAATACGGTTGTCATACACTCACAGTGGAATGATCGACCAGCGTGAATTAAACGGAAGGTTTATTAATGTGATAGAATTAAAGTAATAATTAAAACTAACACCCTCTTTGGAATTAATACAATTTTGTATCCCTAATTCTGAGTTAGTTAAATAATTGAATTGAATACACACAATATGCTTTGTTTGACATACCACATCTCTGGAAATTAATGATTTTCAGTTATGACTATGTTCAATCCATAAAAGGTAATGCATAGACGATAAAACTCCTAGCTAAACTGATATAAATCAATGTTTTAAAACTAATTTTTAAATACATGTAACCAATTTTTATATTGTGGTGATTACAATAATTAATCAAACAAATTAATCCAATCAACCATAGGGCAAAGAACAAACCCAAAAGTATACCTAAAGTAGTAGGGTGGTAGTGATTTTGGCAGGTTTTGTCTCTTTAATAAGTATGAAATACTTTAAAAATTCAATCACCCTCGTTTTTATGTGATATAGGCCCTTTATAATCCCAAAACTAAACGAATCAACCAAATTGAAAGATTGTATACGTGACAATTTGGCTATTTAAAAACAACAACACACACATTGGCCTACTTTGACGAAACGTGTCCGTCACATGACAATAAACACCTAACAAACCTCGAGGGTGAGATAATTGGTACTGATATAGTCACACCCACGTATACATTCCATATTTTACGTGTATGTAAACTGCAGAATAAAAAAAGGTTCGGAAGATGTTGTCACAAACAACTTATGACTGATATGACTAATGGTTTGAAGCCATAAAGGTCCTGTAAACATGTTAACATAAAATGCGTCGTTTAGCAGACAGCTGTCATTTTTGTATTGAGACAATTACTATTCTTACAACTATTCAAGCTACAGATACTATACTTTTGACAGTAAGTTATGATAAATAAAAGGGAAACAAAAATGTTGTGTTTTCGTTAATATTAATAAAATGGCGCCTGCTTTAAAATGGTTTGAGTCTTATTGGGCTTTAAAATACCAAAAACAACAAAACAGCCCTATACCTATAAAATATTAATATGAGATACCTATTGTATTTTAAATTATTTTAATTTTTATATAAACCCTATCTATTTTGTAACTTTAATCCGGTCCGGTGGTTGTTTTTTGCAACGAAAATCCGTCAACCCATACGCAAGCAGGACCAGTTTATGTGATAACGCTTTTACAAGCCGGGAGCTAGAACAATTATTGTCAGTTTAGTGAAAACCATCAACTGTTTTGTCACGTTCATTAAGTCCCGTACGACACCAATATTTTATGTATTTAGAACCAATATTATTGCAGAAATGAGGAATATATTATATACCAATAGATCCAACATTTTGTGCAATATAAAATATTTAAAGGAAATCCTTCCTTGAGGGAAATTCTTAAAAAGTAAAAAAAAAAAAACTGATTTATTGGAATTAACCTGAAATGTTTTGGGTTTAGATATTTTGGGTCACTCAAATCACCCTGTTATGTAAATAGAGGACTATCATGATAAGTAGGTAATGTTTAATCTCTAAAATAAAGGAAACACATTGCGTAAGTACAACTTTACAGTTACAACATAACTCCAAATCTATACTAATCTGATTATGTCCGAAGGAAGTTTTCGTAACTCCGTAAAACACTAAGGTAATGTTGGTTAGAATTCCATTACATGACCGCCGAGTCAAACCATACATATTATAGTAAAATAAGAGCGTTCTGCACGATCAAACTAAGGCCTAGATAGCTTTATCAGTAATTTTTCAGTACATCAATCACAGAATGTTTTTGTGTCTCTTTTTTTTAATTTGCAAAGTTTTCTACAAGGAAATAATAGTATCTGTTACAATATGTGCTTCTAAATCGTTTCCAAGTAACTCGAACTATAACATTAGTGTTTTAATTATGCATTAAATAGTTAGTTTACTGATTACTCAATTAAATTATTAATTTAAGCATTACACGTTATTCTTATAGCTTTTAGCACCTTGTATTTCAAAATAATAATATTTCTTTAGTGTACATTTGCGTTTGTTGTTTCTTTCTTAAGACGTTTATTTAATTATAGATACATTTAATTGAACAACCATAAAATTTTAATGGTTTGCAATTGGCTCTCAGTTAAAATTATCTTTATATTTTTCTCCTGTAGAGCCATATTATCGAATCTTATATATTAGTTAACGTATTACATTAAAAAAATTATATTCTCTCAATATATATTGCATTTTAGGGAGTTTATTACAAAGTTGATCTGATCAGGATTCGTGGTATTATAAAATTCAAGACTACTACTATTATGCGATGCGCTGATCGTAAATTATTTTATTATAATTAAAAGATTGTATAGCATTGTGAAATAAGCAGCATTAAGCTTCTAATTCGTGTCACTATCATCTTACAACTTAATTACTTAATACAAGTCTTTTAAAAGTCACATAAAAGAAACCGAAATTGTAACATAAAACAGACAGAAATATACAGATTCGCAAAAGTGCTGTAGTAGAATAAACCTCCAGCTGCAACACAGCCCGTAACAGTTCACCGGAAAATGTCGGGACAGAAAGACACAGATTCGCACAACCTCAGTAGCAGAATAAACTTCTAGCTATAACAGAGCCCGTAACAGTTAGCTGGAGAATTTCGGGACAGAAAAACACAGATTCGCCACAACCTCTGTAGCAGAATACACTTCTAGCTATAACACAGCCCGTAACAGTTCACCGGAAAATGTCGGGACAGAAAAACACAGATTCGCACAACCTCTGTAGTAGAATAAAACTTCTAGCTATAACAGAGCCCGTAATAGTTTCACCGGAAAATGTCGGGATAGAAAGACACAGATTCGCACCACCTCTGTAGCAGAATAAACTTCTAGCTATAACAGAGCCCGTAACAGTTGGCTGGAGAATTCCGAGAGCGAGAGGGACGACAATAACAATAATGTGGTGAGTTTGTGCCTGAGCTGTGAAAGGCGGATATAACGGGTGGGTGGAGGGGGAGGGATAGGTTTGAATAAGTGGGCAGGAACCGAGGGGTACGTTTGTTGTCTGTAATGTTTATTCTTATGACTATTTTGTTCTTATTCTGTTTAAATCACTCAGTTTAAAAGACAATCTTTTTAGAAAATCAATAATCCACTATTCTATTAAAATACTATTAAAATACAATTCTAAACTCTCTAGAGATTCTAGTAATCAGTCTACGTCGTTTATCTACTACAACTTATAGCCCAGTCAGATGTTGTGGGATTGAGAAACTGGACACATGTTGTGCTGCTTAAAATGTCCTTTATCTAAACATATAATATATGGCACATAATGAAATAAATAGAGCAACCTAAAAGACATGGTAGTTTCAAAAATGTATTGATTAGTCCACCTAAAATCTTATGCCATTATTAAACGCTACCCTTAGGGTAGTTGAATAGTCAGAGTGACTGGTTGATAGTATTAACTTTAGAAAAATAACAATATGTTCTATCTCAGAGAAGTTGTCACTAAAATCTAGTGAGAGGTTTTTATAATTTGAAAAATAAAATGAAACGATAGTACAATTTATTGGGCAGATTTCTTAGTTCCTTACTGTCGAATCAAAGTAGTTGATTATTGGCAACCCCCAGTCACAAGGCAGACTCTCCAGTCTCTCACTGGTTTTATTAGGACGTCCCCCTAGCTTCTTACAAATCATCGTCAGAGATTTCATTTTTGGACTTCTTAGATTAAATATAATACATTTTTTGTATCTACTGAGACCAACATAACGCCTGATTACAGGACTAAAGACTGTTTACAGCGTTAGATTCTAGATGCTGCACTAAGAGATGATGAACTAGATCTAAAGTTAACATTTTACATTGAACTAACCCTTCACTTTATAGATACGTCATTGTGTAGGAATATTTGGTTGTTCCACGGGTGCTTAGAGATCGTTTATAAAAGTTGCAAGCACGTAACTGTGCACGAAATGAGACAATCGAGACTATGAGAATTCCTCCTACCTAGGTAACACTATATTGTATAAAATATGTGTCACTGATGACAAAACTATGTTAAGTGTTCATTTTGAGCTTCCTTTATGGCCGTCTCTTTTATATCTTCGCACGAACATGATTTAAGATTCTAGAAGCTGTCTGTGACAGCGTCAGATTCCGGACGCTGCATAAGAGGACGGTGAATTGTAACTAAACATAAAATTCAAACGAAGTACATGCTATTAGAATGTCATTATATGTTCACTAAAAGATTATTTGATACTGTGTTAGCCTTATAACCTTTAGATAAAACCAATATATTAAGCTGTGTTAGGGGCCCTTCACTTACGAAGGGTCCCAAAGCAGTAACTTTACTTACTAAGTTTTCTTACATCATACTTTTTAAGTATATTTACGTTCTAAGTACATCATAACTTTTATGCCTGACATTCTCTAGTCATACTTTATTAATATTGGATCTTAATTTTAAGATCAATTCAAAGAATCACTATTTTAAATTTTGATAATATTCTTTATAACAAGGCTATATGAAAACATAATAGTTCTTAAAATGTCCATTTACCTCAGGCTCAGCTTCCTTGGATCAATGTTCTGTGGTATAACTAGTATTCGATATTAAAGGGAAGATTCTTAGTTAATTAGCGATATCATATGTTTCCCTGTTGTTTTAGGAGAGACATAGCGACAGATAATCATTGAATTAATCCAAGACTAGTACTACCGACAGTCAGAGTATTAAAAACTTTGTAAAAAGTTATTTTGTTTTCTTTAAAAAAAGCATAAAAATTATACTTAATCGTAAAAGAACCATCGCGCTGTTTTTGAAAGGAAAAAAAATTCTGGATGCATAAGGTTATTGGCAGAGGGATCCTCTTGTTCCGCGAGGAAACATTTAGGGCGTTAATCTCAGTACCCTTGGAAGAAATGGAAGCCAGCTCTGTATTAGCCTTTCCAGTCAACCCAGACAGAGGGTGACATGATCTTATGTCTAGTATACCAACTGCCTTTAACAAGATAGGGATCTACTTACTCCAACAGTCATCTGCAGTAGGCTAGACCTATCGATCTACCCTTGCGACCCAATATCCTGGACATCTATAGGGTGCCAAGGTGTGACACATCGGGTTTTGCTTTGCCAAGTGTAGGTTCAACTGGGAGGTACAAAAGAGCCACAAGAGAACTCACCAGGGGTAAGGATTATGGGTCACTAGTGGACAAAGTTACTGCTATGTGATTTTGGTACAGTTATCGACAAAGAGCATATTTTTCACTCATAATAAATATCTTATAATGATTTCAATGGCGAAATATTAAAAATTTATATTTTCAATTATGCAAAAATGTAAGATTTAATTCCCCATTATTATTTAATTTTTCAATGGCCGAAAGTTATTTTATATTACTTAGTCCACTAAATATTATCTTGTCTCGTAAAAATGCATACACATTATGATAGATGTAGGCGGGTAATAACTTAATATGGTTATAGTTGAACACTTGAAATGCACCAGTAACTTTATAATTTGAATCCCGGATAATTATTGCGTTGCAGTGAGAATTGAGTTTTGACCAACTTGTTTAAAGTTTTAATAAATTTAGTTCCATTTAGTACCAGTGCATGGTGCAAAACCGTTTAAACTGACGTTTAAACACGAAACCCTCTCATCTAGAGCTGTTATGCTATAAATCTATATCAATTACATCATCTGTATTAATTTTACACAGTACAGACAAAGTAGTTTAATAGTAATAACAAACTACCAGAGAATTAAGGTCAGCAGCTGTGGATAGTGGAGTGTGAAGCTGATATCAAACATCTAATTTGTGTATAATAAACTCAGTGATACGGTAAAGATTGTGACTGTGACCAGATTGTTTAGTAAATTGTATTGTGTCCCTCTCGTATTTCTATATGCAATACGATACTGTACTGTAACAAACTGGGCTGCATATTACATATTACAGTATTAGAACATATTCGAATTTTGGAAGATGCTCAGGTTTGTAACAAAATTCTTTATGGGCATTTTTGTGTTTTTTATCATCTTTTGGCTTGGGTTCGAAAAGTTTTTCTACACTTCTTAGCTTAGGCGCCGAGATCATCTTGGTTTTTCTTGAAATAGATTGAGGATGCTGCTAAAAAAGAACTCAATATGCCCAACCAACTATAATATATTCCTTGAGTAATAGAGAAATAAAACAGTGGAATTATAGTATTCGAAACTCAACCCAATGAGCATGTTTTAACAAATCCTTCGTTACATTCATGTTTAACATAAACGCTGGCTATATTGTAATAAATTCCGTCCTTTACCCTCGTTGGAGGACTTTAAATTACGATCAGTCCGGTTTAAAAAAGATCCAGTAAATCTTTTTTATATTAAAGGAACATTCTTTAACACAACTATAATAAGGTATTTGAAAAACTGCAAAATAATATAACTTATATTATTCTATTCAACATTTAGGTTTAATCCTCAAGATGGTTCATAACGCATCGCTTGATTTTGAATTAGGAATTACAATCACCTTTATAAATCCAATCTTTCGTAAAAGATCCCGTCAAAAATGATAATATGATAGTACAAAATTTAAATATATTTTGGTTTTAATATGTCCATCTTAAAAACTTACATAATATATCAGTTTTCCAGTAAATTCAATTTTATTACATATAACAACAGTTATACTATGTGATCGTTCTGTTCACAAGATATACATTAAGCTAAAATATTGCATTAAGTATTAGTATAAACATCTTTTTATAAGGATTGCTATGATTATTTGGTGGATAACGTATATGATTCTAGTGACAGGTTTGAAGTTATGGTGCGGCTAAAGGAATCTGTTGGCTACCCAGCCACACTACACTGAATTTTATTCGGGTAATTGTGGTACCTCATTGGTCGTCATTAACATAATAAGTGGTTTATGACTTTAGAGCTACGACCAATTGACTAATTGGGTATGCAATTATTCATCATTAATGAATTAGCTCTACAATATTTTGTGTGGTATTGAATTTAGACGTGAGGGTCTCAAAGTATTTTTGTTATTACTACGGTAAACTTGTTTTGTGAAAATATACTTTTCTGTTTTACTAATCCGTAATGATAATGTGATTTCTGATATTTACCATCGTTATACGTTACAAAATGTGTAACATACGTTTCGTGGATTAAAATGAACACCTCTTCTTAAGGTGTTAATTTCATACGTGAAATTAAATGAAAATATTTAATAAATAAAAATGGATTTACAGTAATTACAGCAATAGACTAGTAAACCAACAAAATCAGCAATATAAAACTCCAAAAAGTCCAGAATGGAGAAAATGAGCACAATCGATGTTACTTCAGAGGACTAAGAACACAAATAATACGTCACACACGCACTAGCAAAAGTGGAGTATCTGGTGTTTCTTGTAGTAAAAACTGAAATTACCAGATTGGTTCAAAGCATTGAAAATTACGCTTCTATTTACAGGTATTATGTTATACAATACGTAACAAATTATAAGTCTAGATATTTTTTTCTCAACACATTATTAAATGAAGTAAAACTGTCACTTAATTTTACGTCAGGTAGGATTTTATCTTTCAAATGTCCTCCTGCGACAACACATTTCTTTAAACAATCCAAAAACTCTCTTGGGTTATCACCACCAAATAGCTCATAAGGTATATTCCTTCTATTCTCCTCCAAATCAATATATTTAATCTGAATCTTACAGTCATTTACGTCATCATTCTTCCTGGACTTGCTATAATTGTTTCTAAATTACTATTATTATTTTTTTAAGCTGCATGATTTTATTTCGCCATGGCACTTCTTTTTTAGTCACTCTCTTACAAACTATAGGAGCCTGCTCATCGAACACCTCGGTAATATTTGATTATAAAATTGTTTTATGTCTCTTATAGTTTCAATACACGTCACACTTTCTTAGCCCACTTCTACCAGTTTAATCTTCTACATTAAATTTAGAATTATTACAAGCTGTGTCCATAATCTTTTCATTACTACATGTCACTTTGAGTCCATTTTAAGGCTGTAACGGTCTCAAAATTGTCATATGAAAGTGCAGCGTACTTGACTTAGCTCGGCACACTCTGTACAGTCTCTAGGGGTACGTGAGGTGTGTCATGTTTGGTGGTGGGAGACTTGCTGTGTGTGACACGGTCTAGACTCTCGGTGTCATATCTCAGTACGCTGGATCCGCTTCCTATTTTCCCCCAGTGTTACCCATCGAGATAAGCTTAGAATGTTACTCATCGAGACCTTTTGAAGAGTGTTAAACGACTGCATGACTCACAAGGTCTTGACACTAGGAGAGCCGCAATACCTACGTGATGGGTTTGTGCATACAGACCAGGTCTCCCAGCGCTGCACCCATCATGACTCACAAGGTCTTGGTACTAGGAGAACCGCAGTAACTATGTGATGGGTTTGTGCATACAGAAACAGGTCTCCCAGCGCTGCACCCATCATGACTCACAAGGTCTTGGTACTAGGAGAACCGCAGTAACTATGTGATGGGTTTGTGCATTACAGACCAGGTCTCCCAGCGCTGCACTCATTATGACTCACAAGGTCTTGGTACTAGGAGAACCGCAGTAACTATGTGATGGGTTTGTGCATACAGAACAGGTCTCCCAGCGCTGCACCCATCATGACTCACAAGGTCTTGGTACTAGGAGAACCTCAGTATCTATGTGATGGGTTTGTGCATACAGAACAGGTCTCCCAGCGCTGCACCCATCATGACTCACAAGGTCTTGGTACTAGGAGAACCGCAGTATCTATGTGATGGGTTTGTGCATACAGAACAGGTCTCCCAGCGCTGCACCCATCACGACTCACAAGGTCTTGGTACTAGGAGAACCGCAGTAACTATGTGATGGGTTTGTGCATACAGAACAGGTCTCCAGCGCTGCACCTATCATGACTCACAAGGTCTTGGTACTAGGAGAACCGCAATAACTATGTGATGGGTTTGTGCATACAGAACAGGTCTCCCCAGCGCTGCACCCATCATGACTCACAAGGTCTTGGTACTAGGAAAGCCGCAGTAACTATGTGATGGGTTTGTGCATACAGTTCAGGTCTTCCATCACTGCACCCGTCTTGACTCACAAGGTCTTGGCACTAGGAGAGCCGCCGTATGACGGGTTCGTGCATACAGTCCAGGTTTTCCATCACTGCACCCGTCATGACTCACAAGGTCTTGGCACTAGGAGGGCCGCAGTAACTATGTGATGGGTTTGTGCATACAGACCAAGTCTCCCAGCGCTGCAACCATCAAGACTCACAAGGTCTTGGCACTAGGAAAGCCGCAGTAACTACGTGATGGGTTTGTGCAAACAGACCAGGTCTCCCAGCGCTGCACCCATCATGACTCACAAGGTCTTTGCACTAGGAAAGCCGCAGTAACTATGTGATGGGTTTGTGTATACAGACTAGGTCTTCCATCACTTCACCTGTCATGACTCACAAAGGTCTTGGCACTAGGAGAGCCGCAGTAACTATGTGATGAGTTTGTGCACACAGACCAGGTCTCCCAGCGCTGCACCCGTCGTGATTCACAAAGTCTTGGCACTAGGAGAGCCGCCAGTAACTATGTGATGGGTTTCTGCATAAAGACCAGGTCTTCCAGCACTGCACCCGTCCATGACCAAAAGTTTCAATTTCGCAGAGTTAGTCTTGAGGTGTCGAGGAAGAAACTTCTCTTACTTTAGACCAAAAATGTTTCATGACCTCTGCTAAAACCAATTTAGTCATAATTTTAAGTATCATGAAGAACTTTATTTGGGAAAATAATTTCTTTTGATTGCATGTGTGTTTGCATAGTTTATTTTTCAGGTAGCTTTACATTATTCATCTATTATTTTTAAACCAGGACTCGACTGTAATCAGCTTGCAATTGAAGAAGTTTTATTTATTTATACATTTCATGTTTGTATTTGTTTAGTTAGACTCGTCGTCCATATGCAGACAGATTATAGTTAACTATTACATTAATATAATAAAACCTCAGTAAAACCGACAGGGAACGATGTCAGCATCGTAAATTTCTTGTCATCATCAAAACTTTTTATCGATACGACAAAAAATTTGGGTGTGTCCTTCTGGAATGTCAATTGACTTTCGGCTCCTGGAACTTAATAACTTAGCTTTTGATTTCTTCGTAAAATTAAAAAAAAATCACTGAATATGAGTAGAAGCTATGATTATGAGTATAATATATAGAGGTTTAGCTCAAGAATATTCATTCCGTTATTGAAAAATCTCCACTGGGAATTGTACCGACTTTGGTGAACACCAAAATATTCCAGTGTAAGAGTTAGAACACACATATTTCAGTATTATACGTGACGTGATGAATTCCCTTCATTTGATGTAGAGGTTAACTATTTAATATTTCCTTTTAATTCTTGAAAATCTTTTACCAAAATCGGAAATAAAATAAGTTTATCTTCTATAGTATTCAAAATAAAACGTATATTGAGAAGTATCAAAAAGTTTCAATAAGATATCAAAGAATACTTCATCTCAATTTTTAACTGTTTTTAAAATCCAAAAATTACTGATGTTATCAAGACCTGCATTACTTGTTACAACTTTTAGAAACACTACATCCACTTCACATTACCAAAACTATTGCAATTTGCGTTTGCAAGTTGTAGTGTTTGTTCACTTCCTTTGTATATTCGATCTTTTACTTACTTACGAAAAAAATACATTTACCACTATAGCAATATCGAGGTAATATATAGAGACATGCCTTGTTTGGGATATACATTGCTGAATATAGTATTTCATATATTTATTTTATTAAAAGTATAATTCTTTTGTAGTTTGAATTTACAGAAGTTGTATGCTTGAATTTCTTTTTGTAGGTGTGACGTTTATTACTATAAAGCGCAGCAAACAATTAACTAAGAACATAATAAATTTCATTTGAAAATGTTTTTAAAATCCTAAATAGAAAAATTAAACTTAAAAACTTACATATAAATATGCTAAATTCATAAAACTAAACATTTCTACTCTTTCAAAGAAAGCATTATTTGGCTATAAAAATTAATAAGTTTTACAAATAGCTTCTTGTTTAGTGTTAACATGTATTTAACAGGGTGTTCATTTAAAAAACATCAAACTCATAATAAAGGCCAAGTATCAAAATTCTGTATACCGGAGTGTATATTACTCATTGGGGAAACAAAAGAAATATTTTTAAAATTACGGTGCTCATCACCGTTGTATCCAAGGCCAAAATTTTTAAGTGGCAGGCTTTGTGACATCTCAAATTGAAACTCATAAAAAATACTATATTTTGGTAAAATTGAAATCGGCCAAGCCGTTTGGTATCAGCACCCAATAATGTACTTTCTTACATTACAATTATTAGTATACAAACTAATTTACTACTGCTTATTAGCAGTAAGTAAATTACTAATAAAGCAGTAGTAGTATGTAGTGTGCTTTAATGGTGTTGTTTTATTACACAACACCATTAAATACTGAATGCAATGGTATTACTACGTATAACTTTGATTTATTTATTCATCACATTGTCGCTTATCTTCTTTCCCGCTCGTGTACATAAAATTATACAGATAGAAATTTTGAAGTAGGCAAAAGACAACGTTAATAGAAATGGGCGAGGCCAACAAACTTGTGTATAACTGGAAACTGCGAGTTTTAACACTAGTTAATCCTCGGTAGAAAAGAAACGATTATGTCGTATCCAATTCGCGGGGTGTAAGGTCTAACATTGCAGTCCCGGACGTTGGTCGGCACAAAGCATTTTTATAAACTGAATTAGGAGCATCATGAGATTATATATAAGAAATCATTTTATGGAGAAAAGTCTATACAGCAACAAAACACTAGAACAGTTCCAATGTATGAATAAATTGACTGGTTGTAAATTCTGATCTTTGCTAATTATTGCATCTACTAAATAAAACTAACGACACAAAGCGAAACAGCCCTAAGGCTTGCTATCCCTTAATTAATTATTGTAAGCCGTACAAAACCATGAACAACAATATACCGTTTCTCAATATTTTACTGTGTAATATTGAAACAGGTGTCAGTCTTCAGTATACATTTTTATTATCCTCCTCTTACGGTTGTGAAGATCGAGCTCTATCCACTTATAATTTTAAGAGTGGAATATTAAATAAAGAGAGGACAAATTGGTGCTTGTCCCTGAAATGAGAGATGTACCCTGACATTATTTCTCGGCTTGCATAAATTTTGTCTCAAACAATAAACCAGTACCGACTTTTACTTTGTATGATTTGTAACTAAACATTTTAGTTTATTTAAATTTTCCTATTTATAAGTAAGTAATAATTAATTCTATTGGCACTAGTTATATTTTGTGGAGAGTTTAATAAGTTATTCAAATATCAAACCTATGGAAGTGAAACCTAATTTTACCTGCTACATAACCTTACTTTAAGTAGTCAAAAATCGAGTGGAAATCAGTCGGAAACCTAGTTGGTTATATTTGTTGTAAAACTAACACATACCGCAACAAAATAAACTACTGGAAGGTTCTGCTTAATTTTTATTGTGGTTTATTGTTGGCGTTGTAGTCAGAGGTTACTCCGGATTTAAAGGAAATTGTATGTACATAATCACGTAGAAGACGGATATGTACATTTTATTAAAACATCGAACCAAAGAAATAATTGTTTGAACTTAAAAAAACTTCATACATATCCTCACTGTGTACATTATAAATACCAATAAAGTAGATTATGTACATAATCACGTAGAAGACGGATATGTACATTTTATTAAAACTTCGAACCAAAGAAATAATTGTTTGAACTTAAAAAAAACTTCATACATATCCTCACTGTGTTACATTATAAATACCAATAAAGTAGATTATGTACATAATCACGTAGAAAGACGGATATGTACATTATTAAACTTCGAACCAAAGAAAATAATTGTTTCAACTTAAAAAAACTTCATACATATCCTCACTGTGTTACATTATAAATACCAATAAAGTTTCACTCAAAATTGTTAAGTAACTGAAAAACATATTTTTTAAACAAAGGTTATTGACATTTTAAAAACTATATTAAAACATCTTAGCAAGATTAGTAATTTGTTTCTTATTAGAGTTTTCGGTGAAACCGGACTAGAAACCAAATAAAGAGGTGTAAGTGATTTTAAATTCATTTAAGTATTTAATTTTCTTGGGATATAACAAATTCAAGCTAACTTCGAGAGTTATAAAATTGATTTAGATGTTGTAAAATATTTAATTCTGAAATGTGCTCTTGCTGATAATTATATTAAAAAAGTATAATTTAATAAATGAGTTCAGTTTGTATAAATACAAAAATATAACATTGAATATTACAACGAGATAAATAGAAAAACCCATTGCTAACATGAGAAGACCATAGTTTCATATGACAGAACACCAACTTGATTTAAAATATTAATTTTGAATTACAAATAATATTGCTATAATTTGTCATTGAGTATATCTGCTAGATGATACAGGAACATAAATAAAAATATAATTTAGTAGTCCAAACTATGTTACATTATAAATCATATTGATACAATTAAATGTGAAATATTTATTATTTAATTTATGCAGGTATTGCTTATATTTTTCAAACAGTTGGTTGTGAAATAGAGATTATAAATGAGTTTGAGGACGCGTCATTCTCAATTAAGAGCTTTTAAATATTACTATGTATAATTAACCATTTATATTGTCTTTAAAATAAGTTGTGTCCAATTTTGTTTTATCAGAAACACATTTAATGGGGTGGGGGGGGGGGGGGGTGGGGGGGGGGGGGGGTGGGGGGGGGGGGGGGTGGGGGGGGGGGGGGGTGGGGGGGGGGGGGGGTGGGGGGGGGGGGGGATTATTGGGAGCTAATCGGACTAAGACATAAAATTATTCGAGGCTCCACGGACCGATTCTAACTTTTCCCTCGCCACCTCTTTCACGGAATCTAGGAGGATTCGGAGTTGGCGGACTGTCTCGTTATTTCGGTCCTGGGCGGACTCATAGTGTCCTTTTAGAGACGAAAATTAAAGATTCCTGATAGAGTCGAATAAATTATTCGGAGCTCACGGACTGATGTAGAAACTCCTTCGAATGTTGACGGACGAATAATAGAATTTTATCGGTGTATTGGGAAAAAATTTACAAAGTAGAATCTTCAACTGTCCGCGAACCTCCGGAAGTCCTACCAATCCCGCCAGAGCCGAATCAGCTCCCATTTCGCGCCAACGTCGAAAAGAGCCCATTTCGTCAACGCGCCGAATCGTGAGGAGGAGTGGCTAGTCTATGGAAGGGATACAAGGATTTGCGATGGCTGCTGGCTTCCCTCCTACTGTCGACAGTAAATTACCAGGTCGCCTGGCTCTTACAACTCCTCCCCCCTCTAACGGTACAGTTAACAAGTAAATAATTGAGGAAATATTATTTTCGTATATTGTGTTATATTATTTCTTGGAATTTTATAGAATTACTTTTAAATTAAAAGTATTGATTAGCTACTTATAAACTAATGTACTTACCCAAATGTTAATTATTTTTTAAGTATACTCGTATAATTTCAATACTATCACGATGAAACATCCTTTTAACGCTACCAACTAACAAAAATATACACCATTATACAAAGGAATTCTAGGTGTCTTTATAATTGGACGAAAACATTACGTTATATAGAAGGTTTTATATCTTCAGTTTGTTTCAAGAACCTTACCTTGTTCATCTATATAGGCCCTAACAGTATAATGAAATCTAACACCCTCTTAGTTATATAATCGACTAGAACGGCGCAAACAAAAAACTGAGTTTCGAAACTAACACAAAAACATATGTTGAATTGGGTTTTCTAAAATTATTACCACATTTGAATCTTCCTATTCACTACAAAAGTTTACAATTTAATATGGTTTTACTTGTAACCGTAGTATTCTTGCGTAACAAATTCAGTTTAATTGTAGTGTGATATCAGTAAAATATTGTTTAATGGGGAAAAATGATTACTTGTTTTGCAAATCATGGATTGCACATATTTTATTTATGTTACTCCTCACTCAACTCTTTATCTTATTATCAAATAATGAATTAAGTTTTATATCCATATACTTTTGATATACGATTTTTCAAGAATTGAAAACCCAAAACCAAGGTTACAAGACACATAAAAACCAGGTTAATTAAGTTGTGATACACTGAGACTACTTTGTTAGGATTAGATAAGCATCATATCGTACTTATGATTGTTTATAGCTTATGTGCATTTTTCCAGCTACCTTGGTTACCTAATACCCAATAAATAAAGTAAGGTACCAAATAGTTTGGTCTTTTGGCGGTTTCCCACTAATCCTATCCATATTTTTCACAATATTACATAAAAGCAATACATACGAGTAGTAGAGATCAATCTTGTCTTAGTTTGGAGCCAATAGTACTTATAATATCACCTCGCGAGATAAAGCCATGATAATCGCAGAAAGTTTGGATGCGTGGATGAGGATTAACCCAAAGTATTGTACTGTATAGTTTTAGGGGAGTCGAATATGGAATTAATACCAATGATTTCAAAATATTGAAATATGTAGAACAAATCCCTATAGGAAATAGTCCAAGTAATTTACGGAATAGCTCCCAGTTAATAATCTGTGGGGATAATGATTAAAATGTAGAAATCTATTATGGCCTGTAAAATAAAATTCTAATAATGTTAATAAATTAATATATTGGATTAAATGAGTACACGGTTCACTTAGGCAATTTTACGTGAAAGCTTGTTATCCTTTCTCATAAGTTTATGAAATAATTTGATGCTCTGACGGAAGTTTATTATTTAATATTCATTTGTTTATTAATCTGTGTCACTCGTCAGGCCAGAAGCGGTCGATGCGGTGCATGAGAGAGGGCTAATGGGCCAGTTAGCCGTAGCCAGAAATTTCGTTAGGTGGGGGGGTCCGAAAAATTTGGGCCCGAAAACCGGGGGGACATCCGGGGGACTGTTTTAGTGGTTGTTACTTTGCCAATGAGCTTTCACGTGGTAAAAGGTAAATACCAATAAATATGGAGCTTTTAGTTAACTACTACGCCTTATTAGAAAGTGGAAAAAGGATGTAATAGGCAAATACTAAACCTCTCCACAGCAACTCTAGTACACCACAAAGTTCGATTCTGGCCGAATAGAAGGCACTCAAGAGTTGAGATGTTTGGATTCACATGGATAAGTAAAGAAAAAGAACAAAAAAAAACAGAGCTTCACTAAAGCGTATGTGTAGTTGACTTACACAACTATATTCTGCTTTATGGAGAAAATGAAATACCTCTGCGGGGACATTGGGCCACTAACGGTCCGAAATCCCTTTAGAATAGGAGGGCAATTTTCGAGTGTTGCTCGGGGTACAGATCAAACTAACGGTCGGAAAATGCACCGCAAAAAACTCTACTGTCATTAGAAGTTCGGGCTACTTTTGATTTCACTGATTGGGTATTTATGAAGAAATTATAATGACGATTTTTTTGTATCATTACACTGTAGACGAGTATATATAATTATCGGAAAAAACATTTAAAAATCATTTTCGGTCGGAAACCAAAATACCACCTGAAAAACTCTAATGATGTAGGTAGAACTTCAACTACTTCGGACCTTCAGTTATTGAGGTTAAACCGTGGTATTTTTTTGATTGAGTGTTAGGACGACGTTTTTGTTATCATTTATAAACTCGACTACCTATAATAATTATCGAGAAAAAAATCATTTCGTCGGTAAAATACAGAAGAAAAGCTTCTCTACAGATTCAAGTTTAGACGATTTTGGACTTTCACTGGTTGAGTGGTTGAGGGTTAAAATGGTACTTATCTAAATTGATGTTAGGACATTGATTTCAGTATTAATTCAATGCCGACTAATAAATATATATTTACCGAGAAAAAAAACAAAAAAATAAGCACTTTTCCACCGATCGGAATTTACTAAGGAAAATGAAATAATACCTCAGTCAGTGAAATCCAAACTAGTCGGAACTTCTTATCAGTAGAGATTTTTCCGGTGTAGTGTATTATCCGACCGGAAGTGATGTTTTCCTTTTCCCAACTTTTTCCTTGATAATTAATTATATAGGTATTAGTCGGCGTTCAATTGATACCTAAAATCAATGTTTACAAACATACTTCTAAAAGTACCACTTTTATCTCAACGACTCAACCAAGTGAAATCAGTAGAGCTTTTCCTCGGTATTTTCAGACCAGATGTGATTTGTAAGTGATTTTATTGTTTCTTTTCTCGATAATTAGTCGACGTTGCATTAATACCTACTAAAATAAACGTCCTAACAAAAATTAATAAATTTATAAGTACCATTTTTACCTCAACCATATCAACCAGTGAATGAAATCCTTAAATCGTCCACAAAACTTGATTCTGTAGACAGTTTTTCTTTCGGTAATTTTACCGACCGGAAAAAGTGATTTTTTCTCGATAATTATATAGGTACATTGTATAGTTTAATGATAACAAACAAAATCGTTTGTCGTCTATAACTCAATCAAAGAATACCCCACGTTTACCTCAATAAACTGAAGTCCCCAAGTAGTTGGAGGGCAAGTTCTACCTAATCATTAGAGTTTTTCTTTGAGTTTTCCACGGTGTATTTTCTTTTCCGACCGAAAGTGATTTTTTTAATGTTTTTCCGATAAATTATATACACGTCTACAGTTTATTCTGACACCTAAAATCAACGTCGTAAACTTAATTCTTTCTAAGCAAGTCATTTTAAAGTCGGCTCAAGACGAATTTGAACGAAGTAAGTAGTCGCTAATTTAAAACTGTTCGCCATGTTACCGGTTCACGTACTTACTTTGCGACGTCACGTGACCGCGCCCTCTATAGAAATACCGTGATAACACTACACTATCCGAAAGGCCGAGCCCAAAAGTATCGTTTGATACTTTATGAATTTAAAACGGAAAAGGACAATTATATTTTTAACAACGGTCACTTCAATTAAATAAATCAATATTAATTTAATGTTTGTAGACAAAAGTAAAGGGACAACTCCTCCTTTTTCCTTTTTTCTCCTGCGTCCATGCTTTATTTTTTAATTAACGTCATTAAAATTTGGGGGGGGTCCGGACCCCCTGGACCCCCCCCCTTCGGCTACGCCACTGAGGCCGGCCCTGCCCGGACGAAGCAGGAGAAGGATTGTGTTGTGTAACATCGCCCATTGAACAGTGAGCCATCTGACCCTCGAGGTTTGTTGGTGTCCGCGTTTATGTGTCACAGTAGGCAGGCCCGACGCGCCGCCCGCACGCGCTATATTTACAACCCCAAAGTGGTCTCAGCAATCGCTCATGTCGGGTCTGCCGAGGCCTGGCGGGATATCCGGATTGGCAGGCCCCGCCGCTATATCCTTATCTATTGCATCAGGCTGAGCCCGTGCATAATATTATGTAGACAAACATGAATTTTGTTATTCATTCGTTGTTTCACAATTAACGGCCTCTTCCACCAAATGGACATTTCCTCAAGTTGTAAAATCTACATTGAGGGAAAAAAATACATAATGTTTTTCTTTTCTTTTAGAGATTAACAGAGTACTCGTTTATCAATCTTGTACTAGGACTAGGTTTAGTGGCTCATAATATTTTTTGATCACACCGATAAGTGCCGAAATCATGAATCTGGTTTCATTGTTAGTTTTCAATGACTTGCAAATATACTCAATCAATTACATAGTTCTATGCATCAAAAAAGTTTTACATCATTGTAATAACTACATTACCATCTTTCAAATTGAACGCCGACTAATACCTTACAGGGTGAGTTGGCTCTTGGTTGTGAGACAAAAATTTTTCTGGGCTTTTGGGTTATAATGCAATGTAAATGTGTATACAATGGCGAGGGTAAGTTAATAAAAAATGTCTAACTCCAAAAACTCCAAAACTTAGGTCTGTGATATTGGAAATGATTATTTTCAGTTTTTCTATAACTATGACCCGTGTTTTTGTACGTAAATCTGATATATTTACTATAACACACACAACAAAACGTCCCCCGGATCACCGCGGTTTCGGGACCCCCCCCCCCCCCCCCCGAACGATATTTCTGGCTACGCTATGTGTGTCCTCATCATTATTTCTGAAAATAGATTTACCTTCACAAACAAAAACAGTAGTTGGGGGGATGAACCACCTGCAATCTATTGGCCTTAATATCACATAACGTAGTTTGGTCTGTTTTTCTCTCATTCTTCATATATTAAAAAATCGTAACTTTATTAAAATGGGTACTTTCATGTATATTATTTTACTATGAAGTTATAGAGAAACAAGTTTTTTGTCAATTGGAAATTTAGTTTGTGTAGACATTCAACAAAGTTTATACAGTTGTAATTACATCAAGTTGGTTTAGGTTTTGTTAGAAATAAGTAAACCTCTTTCTTTCGACATATTTTAAAACTCGTTCAAAATAGTGATCCCAGGAACGACAGGAGGATAATATTTTTTGTTTACTAGCAGTTAGTTACCAATGACTTCGAACGCAACATATATTCTTAAATATATTCTTAAACAATATTAGTGTTTTACTCCTCTTTACGATAAAACTAATTAACCGTTTTAAACGGTTTATTTAACATTTGGAAATATCGTAGTTAATAAAAAACACAAATGCTGTAAGGTTTTTGTAAAGGTGCACGATTTCAATTCATGTTAAAACTCGTTTCATGTTACCCGCTGTCGTTTCGCACACACAAATTCATAGGCCTTTCTTTATGAGCACTTCTCGCTGCAAGGTGAATTATATTATATCCGACGTCAATGTTAAGATTTCCTTGTTCAAAGACAATATGTCTAAAAGTGTAGACTTGTAGTCATTGTAATTTATATTTAAAAAAATTAATGATGTAATATGATGGAGCTGTATAGTATTTTTTTCAAACAGGAATAGACATATCAGGTAGCTATTATTTCAGTATCCAAAGACACTTTCACAGTTGAGGGGTATCAGATGTTTGTTAATCGAGGTTTTTGCAAGCGGTACCTTTAAAGTAGTTGGCGCTCCGCTTCTACGTCGATGGATTCGTTGAAAATGTACCTTGAAAATCACAACATTATATCTATTTAAATATCACTTTTAATTTATTACATCGTGCAGAGAGGTGTATACTTTTTTAAACCATTAAAATTATACCATTTACCATTTTGTGAACTATAACGTATATTGTGTACTTCTATATAGTTAATTCTTATACAAATTCAATGGAACCGTTATTTTAAAATAATTACATCTCAATTTAGGTGATTATTTTACTGACACTCTTTACGTTAAGTGAAATAAAATAGCTATAATACAGATACGTCTCATAAAGTAGAGAAAATTACCACAGTTAAACTAATCGCGATTATAGGTACAAAAACTTAGAGGCACCAAATTGTCTGCTTTCTAAAGAAAAATGTAGTAAAATTTAACAGTAAATAGTAAATATTATTATTTTCATATAATGTGTGGGTTTTATTAATTTCTTGGATTTTATAGAACTATTGTAAAAAAAAAATGATTTTGTATTATTGCTTAACTGTTGTAACTGATATTTATCCAAATGTAGGTAATCATTTTTAAGATTACTCGTATTAATTTCTATACGACGATATGAAACACCCAACGTAATGGAATCTTTCAACTCATACACCACTATACGAAAGAATTATTGGTGTAATTATTTTTGACGAAACATTATGTTTTATAGTAACAGTCAAATCGTCAATTTATGGGAAGAACTGACCTTGCCATATATTAAAACACATAAAACATATTACACCCTCTTCACTTTAACCTAAACACAATCGCGTACAAACAATAAACTATTACAAAATATAAGTAGAATGGTTTTATTAAAAATTAAAATTACCGCATTGGAATTTCCTTTTCTTTTCATTGTACAATTTACAATTCAATACGGTGTTTTACTTTAAACCTTGATATTTTGCGTAACAAATTGTTGGATTATAGTAACTTAGTGATATCGGATTTATGCAAACACGAAACAATAACATACAGTAGGGCCTAGTAGAGACCTTTCTTGTCTTAAAGTTTGGATCAATAGTAGTTTTAAAATTATCCCTCTCAGACAAAGCCTTGATAATCGCATAAAGTTGGAGGACCAGATAAAGACTAACACCAAAGTAATAGGCACAGGTTAAGGAAGTCGAAAATGGAATTAATCTACCAATGATTCAAATATATTATTTAAAAATGTAGAAAATAAACCAAGGGAAATATAGTCAGTTAATTAACGTAATAGTCAGTTAAATTTTATGTATAATGAGGTTAAATGTAAAACCCTATTTGGCTGTGGACAGAAAAAAATAATGTTTAAGATTATATATTGGATGAAATGAGTACACTAACGATACATTACGAATTTTAAGCGCAAGTTTCTATCCTACTGATAAGTTCTGAAATAATGTGTGCTTTTTGTTAGTTGTTTCTATGGTTCGGTGTATATAATCTTTCACTCGGTCAGCCAGCGCGAACGTTAGGTGCATATGAATGAGGCCATGAATGAGGTGCTAACAGTAGGCCACCTGCACCATTGAACGCAGGTGCTGTGCGGACGAGCAGGATATGATTTCGTAACATCGCACATTGAACAAAGCCTCTGCGAGCATCCCTGTTTGTGGTCGTGGCGCATTCAGACCCGCGCCCGCCCGCACGCGTATTTACAACCCCAAAGTGGCTTCAGTCGCCAGTCGGGTCTGCCAAGGCGCGTGGCAGAGATATCCGAAGAACTGGCTGGCCCCGTATATCCTATCTATAGCGTGAGGCTGAGCTGTCTATAACCTTGCATAAATTATGTAGACAAACATGAAGTATGTTATTCATTCGTGTCACAATAACGGCCTCTTTCTATCAAATGGACATTCCACAAGTCACAAAATATACATTAAAAGGAATACATAATGTGTTCTTTCCATGATATTAAATTATCCACAACTAAACAAAGAAATGTACATGACGATGTTACTTTAATATTAGTTAGGTTAAAAATATATACGTGCTTGCCGATTGGAGTGTTGAGAATATTAATAATTGGCTTTTATTTTCTTTGAACAGTAGCTGAGAAACCACTACCCTGCTTCGTCAGTTGCTTGATTAATTTTATTCTCTAAATCATCAACAGATTTTGTTTTTATAGTGGTGTCGTCAGCAAACACAACTACAGATAATGTAGTTAGGGTTAGGTGAAAAATCGTTCACGTAATTTAGAAATAGTAGTGGACCAGCACTGAGCCTTGGAAACGCCACGATCGTTGGAGTTGTCATGTGGGAAGAAAACTTTATCGAAGACTTATTTTTTAATTGTAACCTTTTGTTTCTTATGTGATAAATATGAAGATATTGAACTGTGAACTGAAAAGCCATAAATTCTAATTTCTTTAACATTTTTCTGTGTTCAACACAGTCAAAAGCCTTTGATAGGTCACAGAAAAGAGTTGCAGTATGATGTTTTTTGTCAAAAATTGAAAAAATAAAATTGTATCAATTAGTTCAAACACTGCCTAGGCTGTTGATGAGTTAAACTGATTTTTATTACAAAATGTTATATTTAGTAAAATGTTTTAAGAATTGTGATTGGGGACTACTTTTTCAAAAAAATTTAGAAATCACTGGAAGAAGGGGACTCAAGATCCTCATCCGCTTTAATTTTTTAACTTGTTAGTTTCTCTATTAACCATCTCCCACATCGCGTGTGGCCTATTCCTCGCATCCAATATGAATCTGTCATTTGCCATTTTTTTGGAAGCAAGAATTACTTTCCTTAAGATATTACAATATACTTCTTATAGTATTTAGTGAGCTCATGACAGTTCAGTGATTTCTGAGCTTCCATAATATTTTGATCACACCGATAACTGGCGAAATCAATGAATCTGGTTTTACGGTAGTTTTCAAATCAATTGCAAATATAATTAATCAAAGCATAGTCTATCAAGAGATTTACATCATTTTAATCTTTCAAAAAGCTCACGAACGCTTTCACAGTACTTGTTTGTATCATCCCTTTGGATCATCACAATGTTGCAAAACGATAGCACCATAGAGCTCTCACACTCCCAAAAGAGTTTTAAAAATAACACATATAGGCTACTACTCCCTTTTTCACGATTCTTAATTTATTAGTCCTCATACCATTGTTCTGCTGCACCGACTGAAGTCGCACTTTCTACATTCTTGCAGTCTGCTTGTTGTACCTCTTGGAAACTTTTCATTTTAGTTTTCATATCTTTATTTCAACACATTGTGTTTTATATCCCACAGCCACCTCCAGACTGCTTGACATACATGAAAGTACACAAAAGTAAATTTAGATTTAGGAAAAAACATTTGTAAAGAGTTTCGTCTAACAGAAATATAGTCACCTTGTCCTGTGTTGTATTAAGCACTTCTTTAAGCAAACTATATGGTATTGTTGTAGTTTTCTTCGGTATCTGGTGGATGAAGAACACAGACTAACGGTAGAATCTCCTATTTTGTCAGTAGAAGGTAAAGGATGTAAGGATTGTGTTTATTTGGTCACATAATCCACTAGAGTCTACAAAAAGTTTTATAGTTTGTAATCATTCTGTCGTTTCATGATTAGAGATACCTCTGATACAGTTTTAGAGTTTTCACCAATACTTACCACGAAACATCTTTTTTAGATAAGCCTTTGTTATCACAGGTTTCTGAAACGTTTCTCAATCTCTGCCTCCGAAATAGCGTTTCCTTCAACTGTTCATGTGAAAATGTGCATGTGAATAGACTGAACGTTTCTTTAAATACGAAAGTCACATATTCGGTCGGCTTGAGATAAAGAAAAATCGGAAAAAACTACCTGAAAAACTAATGCCTTCAGGTTTTCTTTCTAACAATACTACACTTCTCATAATAAGCATATAATTTATTAGCAATACGATTACAAAATTTTTGGAATTAGTCTGTCTAGGATATAGTTTTTGTTATTGTCACATAGAGCAATGTTCTTTGGTCCTTTACAAGACGAAGAATTCTTTCAGAAGATTAGTATAATACATACAAAAGAAAAGTATTTGATTTCATTCCTTTCCTTTTAAAAATATATGAATAGCTAGTAGATTTAAATTTGCACATTTAAAATTACAATTAAATAGTGTATTTGTGTAACATTGTTTTCCAAAACCTCCCGCCTTACCTCAGGGTCTAAATAAAATATGCGTATTAGACAGCTTTATTTTATTTCTAAACTTGAGAGACATCGCTCTCTAAACACAACATGCAGGAGTTCTAATATTGTCCAATAAATTGTCTGATAAATAGAATGAAGTGTGACAAAAAGAAGAGGCTCATTGATTTTCAAAGTAATCAAGTATTAGTGGAAAGAGTTGATTTAAAAGAGGGAAAAAGGCGATGAACTCGAAAGGAAGCTAGATCAGTAGGTATGCTGGCCACTATCTCTCCCCCCTACCGGGGTTCTCACGGTTTCTTATCACATGTCTGAAAATAGATACACCCTGACCGGAAAAAACAGTAGTTTGGGAGATCAACGTCCTGGAATATCTTGTCTCAATATCACATAACGTAGTTCGATCTGTTCATCTCATAATTGATGGATGAACTAATCATAAACTTTATTTAAGTGGTACTTTCATGTATACCACTAAATAACCATATGTAGGTATATATTGTCACTATGACGTTATAAGGAACAAGTTTTTCATCAAAGGCAATTAGATTGTGTACAGATTTAATAAAGTTTTACACAGTTTGTGATTTCATCAAATTGATTTTTTTGATTATAAATAAGCAAAGTCTCTTTCTTGGTATGTTACAATCAATACTTTTTTCAACCTCGTTTCTTAACCCTCCATTTTTTATTCTGGATCAGTGTTTCCCAAACGGTTTTTTCTCGCGGCACACAACAAAAAACGGCACACCTATTACTTTATATGCCATTGATTAAGCTTAAGTACTTGATATAAACGTACTTATACAACAAAAATCAGGAAAATTATATTATTTATTAAAATAATATATAATTTTCTTGGGTAAGTGGAAAGAAAAAAAATTACATTTAAAAAAACTTAATTTATTTTAACTTATTGAGCAAAAATATAGTAGTATAATACAACCAGTAAAAGTTGGAAAATATTATACAAAATACTTCTTGATTTCCATTATTCACGTTCTTGGTTAATGTTAAACACTATTTTTCCGCTGTAGAGGTTGAACAACGAATAAGGCCAATTTTCAAGTCGTGCTCTACTGTTTCTTTTTTACAACTTGGTCGAGTTACAGGTGAAGCAAAAGATGGAAGTACTCCGCCGCTTTCTTGTACATGGTCACTCATTATGTTTTTTAAACTTTAGATATCGGATTCATTTTAGGCCATACGTCATGAGAAATTAAAATTTGAAATTTCTTAGGCGATATTATTTTCTTTAATTTTCTAACCTTCTTATAAGTATTATACGTTTTCATGTAAATACTTGTATATAGGCTATATTTATCGTACTTTCCATTCAAACGGTTTTACATACTACCTGTTTCATCATCAGGTATTCCAAGAAAGGTGGAAGTCGAAAATTAACAGTTTTTGCCAGAATGGACCCGATTTGTATTGTTTCACGCGTATTGGTACCAAATCGTGTTAGAGCAGTACGATTGTGGTTTGAAGTGTCACAAAAACAGTTGCGTTACTTAAAAGATGGATTATAAAACGACATTATGAGATCAAACACAAATAATATGCTGATATATTTACACCTGCCAGTAATCTTAGTAAATCTAAAGTTTACTGTCAATCTACGTATCTTCAACTCAAATCAATGACTGAGCAGGGTGGAATGTGGAGAGGCTTCTTTACGTATTTCTTGGACTCTTGCTAAGCACATGAAACTATTCAACGATACTGACATAATTAAGGAAACACATGCCCGATGTAGGCAATGTTCTAGTGATAACGGAAAACATGGTGTTGAAACTCCATTGTCTGCAAATTCACTAAAAAAAACACACATGTTTTGGTAGAATAAAATCATTTTTATTTGAAAGGATAGTTTTATATAATTCCGAATATTACATATTGGCTAAGGATGACTCTTGTAAAATTACTGTTGAAGCACAATTCATTATATTTGTACGTTTTTTGGATAAAAATTAGAGAAAACTTTTGTTGATGAGCTATTAGTTATTTTGTTGTTAATAGGAAAAACCAGGGAAAAATACATAATCGAAGCGGTAATGGATTATTTCGTTAAATATGAGTTACATTTTAAAAAGCTTTTATCACTAACTACCGACGGTGCAACCAGCGATTATTGGGTCAAAAACGACTAGTTCACCTACTAAAAATCAATGGAAAAGTAATGAAAATTTCTTTTCCAACCACTATATCATTCAGCATACTGCGCTTTTTTCTTCAAACGCAATCCTATTCTTGAGAGAATAATGCAAGAAATTATTTAAATAACAAACTGTCTTCGTGCAATAACATCGTGAATTGAAAATATTTCTTTATGAAGTAGAACGCTTAAGATGACGTTCTGTTGTTGCAAAATAATGTGTGGTTAAAAGGTTGAAAGCAAAGACCTGCATTTTACAACGATTCTTTACCATTTTAGAAGACGAAGACATTTCTTTTCAATATTGATCAGATATCAACCATCACCTACTTAAGTTTTCTTGGCGATAAAGAATAAACACATCCATTGCTTTCTTATCAGATATTCTTTAACAATTCAATAATCTGAACTTTAACTTAAAGGCAAAGAAAAGCTTGCATGGCAGTTCCTGACAAAAGTAAAAAAGCTTTTTTGCACAAACTAAATCTTTTTAACATTGATCCTGAAAAATGAACGCCTGCACTTCCCTAATTAAAAAAATAATCAGTAGTGACAACAAGCTTGACGTCGGCCAATACAAAACGTTCATTAAGGACCTTTAAAAAAGGAATTTGAAAAACAAATTCACAGATTTCAAGAAAATTGAGATTGTTGTCGACATCCTTAGTAACAATTTACTCTCTGGATTCCTGTTGATGAATGGAGCAATGAAGGTGCAAATATTTTCGGGAGTAATAAAGTTGCTCTCAAGATAGAAATGATCGATTTCCAAGAAAATACATTTGTTAAACATCAAAAAGAGAAAGTGTAAATGTCAATACTTTTGGATAAAACGTCTACTTTGTCTTAATAAATATCCCAGAAAACTAGCCTTGAAACTTCTTACTTTGTATGGGTTTGACGTATGTTTGAAAGCAGCATTTTTCTAACATGAACTTCTTTAAGAATAAATTCCGAAGCAGACTTAATCAACAAAAATCTTTCATATTTAATGATAATAGCCTGTTCAAACTTTAGTCTAGTCTTCGGGAGGATAGTTTCAGGGCAAAAATATTATTTTGCTCATTAAAATTGTAAATTACCAGATGATTACTTCCTTTGGATTATAATGTTTGTTTATTATTTTAATAAAATAATATCCCAAAACTCATTTGTTATATGTATTTATTAATATTGCAACTACAATAATGTTTAAATAGGACAATTTAATATTTCAATTATCAAGCCACCATAATAATTTCACAATACCTATTTTCTATGGACAAGCAATATATTGTTCAAACCAATTAATTTAATTTTAATTTTAATTTTGATAGCGTTTATGTTTATAATAACAAAGGCGTTACAATAAACAACATAAAGAACTTCGGGAATAGCAAAAACTAACGTATACTAAGGATCCAACCAGTTGTAAGTGAAATGGGCTATTTTGCGTGGGCCAAATTGCCAGAAATGAAAACTTAAGGGTTCTTAATATTTCGTTAAATATAAAACAAAGGTGGTGAATGACAAACGTAACAAACCTACCAAAAATGTATGTTGTCTGGAATGCATTTTGGCATCGATGTTACTACAATCTAATTACCCATTAATTCTTGTTTCGCCACTTTTTCACGGTGTGAAGTTATGCCTAGCCATTAAATTAGGGCTTGTAAAAATAGATATTATTGCTGAAGTAACGAAAAATAACGAGGGGACTGACGATATGAATTTTGAAAACGTATTATTTAATTCTGGGTAGGCTAATTTTTATTGGTGACAACATTGAATTAAGGCTGTAAAGTTTTTAATATTGCTAAACTAACGAAACTTTTGTGAGAGAACTAACAGGAACTTACGAAGAACTAACGAATAATATGAAAAATGTGGGTAAGCTATTTTGTGTATGTCAACTTTACACACCTGTCGAGTACTACTTTTAATTCCAGAAGCCAAAGATTATGGCAATCAGAGTTTCTCTATGTAGGAAACAATGTGTATAAACTATATCTGTGTTTTTCTGTTTTTGCTAACGTTAGAAAGCCTGTGAAGTGCCCACCCATAAATGGGACACTTAAACAGGACTGCCATAATATTTTGGAATTTTCAAAGAACTTATCAACTAAATTAAAAATGTCTTGTCCTTTTGTTGTATCAGGGAGATCTTTACAAAACAGGAATGGTTTCAACTATAGATTTGTCATCAATAAACTGTACAAAAGTCACCACCAGTGATTATATAAAGTATATGTATCTTTTCAGTGTAATTATACTAAATCAATAATTAAAGAGTCCATTTTCGGTACGTTATATCTCTATAAATTGTATGTGTATATAGATTAGTGCACAAACAAAAAGTCAAAAAGTTAGTTAAATAGAGTATAATAATAACACATTTCACTGACTGCTCTAACGAGGCCTGTAAACTTGTGGGATTAAATCAAATTTAATTTGTAAGTTTGTCTGTCTGTCTGTATATCTGTCCGCACAGAAAACGAACTAACCTACAAACTTAAAACTGTACCATAAAGCTAAATTAAATTAATTAAAGTTAAATTATGGTACATGTCACTCCATGGGATTTGGCTAAAAATGTTTTAGACTACATTGGGCAACCCGTGATAAAAACGAGACAGTATCAACATAAATAAATTTCAAAAATAAACTCATTAACATATTAACGCATGTAGCCTAACTATCCCAACACATATGTAAAATTAATAGTGAATTAGTGTGTAGAATTTTATGATTTTAACACCGATATGAAACCCAATTTAATGAACAAAAATTTGAATGTATTATCTGGAAGATATGCCAAGAAAGACTTCATATGAAGGTTTAAAATTTTGCATGAAAACTTCATTTATACAAGACTGAGTTTTATTATAGGTAATTTTAGTTTCAAACTCTATTTTTGTACGATTGTTTGTCTGATTGTGCACAGTGCATCTTAAGAATGAACTGAGACATAGAATAGCAATTTTTTATGCAACCTCCGGCGAATCCTGTTACTTGATCAAAAATAATGTCAATAGATGAATTGCATCGAATAATAAGTTGTCTCACGGTAAGTATATAAAAACGGATTCACAGGTTTAAACTATTTAAGTACTAACACGCTAATAAAATGAAAAGTAAATTTAATTTTCTTTGGTTGTAGTATTGCAAAACATATAATTTATGAAGGTGTAAAAAAATATATAGTTTCCTGGAGGTATCCTTCATGAAAGAGAAGTTGAAATGAATCATTATTATTATAGAATGTATCATATCACTAGAAGTTACTCACGGATTGCCTTGCAATTTCGTATGCTTTTTATTTGTGCACGAGTACTTCTTGTTCGAGTGAATTATATTTCCGACGCCGATGTAGTATGCCTTGTTGCCACGATAAAGAAAATCTGTCAAAAGTGTTAATATCGTAACATTAAATATGGCCATTATAAATTAATGTTGTCTTAGCATTCTTTTTTCTTCCACAATTTTGTCTTTCTATCCCGATCAAGAAAATATGTATACAGGGCAGGGAAAAGCTTCTCTCAAGACAACTAAGATGGGTTTTACAACCAACTTTATTTTAAAGCTTATAGTAAGTTAGATAGTGGACTCTGTCCTTTATATTAGCGTCACAGTACTGACCAAGCACAGAATAAATTAACATTTGCTAAAAATTTAGAGTTTATTTTCACAAAAAACTGTTATTATCTTATCTGGATTATTTTCTTACTCAGTGCTAAACAGCGGTTGCAGAAAATGTAGAGATAAGTGATGCTACTATGAAGCTCTCAGTTACGTTTTCAAGCCTATAAATGTAACCAAATTGAAAATAATAGTGGTTAAACTATATAGTTAAACCTATGATTGTATCTACCGTCAGCAAACTATGTTTACACAAAACATACATTACACACATTACATTACATTTAACAGGTCTTTGAATACATTTCCTTGCTGCAATACAACTTCAGAGACCAAGATGAGGATTTTCATAATTTGGAATACGAATAGGCCTATATGTTAATATACAAACAAACTCACTTTCGCATTTATAATATAAGTTACGATGTAGGTCTCAAAAACTTATTTCGGTCAAAAAATTTCCACATTCGGAAACTTGCAATCTTCTTTTAGTCTAAGATATTTCCAGTGCCATTGTGCATTTTACAATGTACCTTTTGTCTATGTTATCTGCATTTCACTACTGACCAAGCACTGTATACCTAATATTTTATAAAATTAAAAGGGTTAAACTTCTTTCAACCTTTTTGAGGAAAATCAGTTGAAACATCAAATAATGCTTTAATATATGTTAATATATTACTAACATATATTAGATATTATATATATATATATATATATTCTTTTTCTTCTTCGTCAGAACAACAAGGCAAACTCAAATATGGTACTGGAAATATCTTAGACCTGAAATATATGAACAAGGACTAGAAATATACGCTTTTTGACCGAAGTAAGTTTCCGAGACCTGTATGATCTGAGATTTGTCTTTTCTTGATCGGGATGACAAGGCAGATTCAGCTGTGACGTTATGTACATAATTAATTTTAACCAGAAATGCTCCCACATGTGCCAAACATGATTTAATAATTGAGTTAAACTCTGATACTATTTACCATGAACTTAAATAATATCTACCTGATGTATGCCTACAAATTAAAATTTTTTATAGGACTTCCATCATATTAGCCTACATCATAATTGCTTTTACTAAGTAATATAAGGACTTTGGTTCTAAGATTGCGTGCGAAGCCGCGGGTAACAGCTAGTATTCTATAAATACCCGGCCCATACTAGAACTACAATGAGATTAAACTAACTATTAACTACAGGCCACATGTAAACAAACGATTAACTATATGCCTATAAAGTTGATGTGCTAATGAAAATATGATGCATATATTACCAAGGAATTGACTGTGTAGACTCAACACAAATTCCTAAAACTAAATTTTACGTACAATAATTGTAGTGGAAATATAATGATAATGAGGATTTATACTTATTGATGAAGGAAAATGTGACTACACTTGATGTTATTAAATGTGTAAAGGTGTAAAGAACGTTTGGAAGTACCCAAGCCAAATTTGACATTTTTTACAAAAAGTTATTGTTTTATGGGTCCTAGAATTTTTAATATTATTCCGAAAAAGCATTGCAAATTGTACAAATGCTAAGTTGTTTGCAAAAAATTGAAGTTTTGGGCTTTTAAAAAAAGATAATATTTGATCACCTTATTAATATACAAGTTTAATTTGTGTTAAATCTATATCGTAAAGAAACAAACATTATTCTAAGCGGCTAGGTTTGTTGAAGTTATATTGCCACAATGCATTTATTTAGTGGGAATTTATGTAGTTAAATAAAATATAAAAATCTTTGTAGCGCAAAATGTTTAATCTTGGAGAAGGAACCTCTACACAGGCTTTGCCTTAAGAGGCCCTATGTTTTTGAAAGTAAATATATATTGGATATATACTAGAATATGTGTGTTGCATTTAAAACTTATATATATTATTTTTATTCTTTTAATTATGATAATTTGTGATATTGTATAGTTTATAATTGCAGTCAAATTTAAGACTATATTATGTGAATTAATATTATTACCATCTTTTTTGATAATTTTGCACCAGATTATTTTAGTTGTGATAGATTGTAATTACTTTCGAAAAATAAATATATTCTATTCTGAATTCTATTCTATTCTAAATATGTTCATACAATATTCAAGCTCCATGTGAGTTTTAAAAATTATTTCTTAAAATGTCGTTCACTTTTCCAACATAATTATGACGTAGAATAAATACCATTCAAATTGTACTCATTGATGGACTAATTGAGTTATTTATATGTATCACATAACATTCTTCTCTACAATGGGAGCGAGGAGAACAATGAACCTTCCTGTTGCGGAGCCCGCCGCAGTCTGACCTGTACGAAGTGATGGGATAACCGAATGGATTTTATAAACCGACTAACCAGTCAGTTATTTTTGTCGTTAATCGGTTATTTTAGTCGAATGAATAACCGATTAACCTTTTAAATTCTATCCACAGTTTAGGGATGGGGTGGTGGGGGAATGAACCATTCCTGTTGAGACAGGTACGCGGGCGCGGCGCGGCCAATTTACTCACGGCCGTACTTAGCTTTGGCGAGCCCTGGTAAAGATATTCGGTCGGGCCCCGTCGTGTCCCCCCACCAGACACAGTCCCTTCATATAGACGTGTGGACTGGCTCCGGAAGAAATTGTACGAAAACCCGGTCTGAGTTCGGACCTGAATATACAATCAAAAAATTCCAAGCAAACCCGCACTGGGCAGAACCGTAATTGAAAACGAAATTCTGTAATTGTATTATTACTTTTTTTCTGTGCATACGTTATAGTCATAACATTTTAAAAAAGTTATATTATTCATATATCATTTATAACACTACAAAATAATTACCGTTCAAATTGCAAAATTATAATTTATTTTAATTACGACTCACCAAAGTTAACCGAAAGTTAATCGCTAAAGAACGATATTTCAGTAATAAAAATAACTTATTATAATAAACGAGCAATTCAAGTATAGACTGTCTGCACAACCAGTTAACTTGCAGAAAATTATTCGGTAGAAAAAACTAATCTAAAGACTAATTTAAAATAACCGATCAGAATCAACGACTAATTCAAGTACAGACTAAGTCTGCACAATCAGTTAACTTATAGAAAAATTAGTCGGTAGAAAAACTAATCTAAAGACTAATTTTAAAATAACCGATCAGAATCAACGATAAATTCAAATATAGACTAAGTCTTCACAACCAGTTAACTTATAGAAAAAATTAGTCGGTAGAAAAAACTAATCTAAAGACTAATTTAAAATAACCGATCAGAATCAACGACTAATTCAAGTACAGACTAAGTCTGCACAATCAGTTAACTTATAGAAAAATTAGTCGGTAGGAAAACTAGTCTAAAGACTGATTTAAAATAACCGATCAGAATCAACGATTAATTCAAATATAGACTAAGTCTTCACAACCAGTTAACTTAAAGAAAAATTAGTCGGTAGAAAAACTTATCTAAAGACTAATTTAAAATAACCGATCAGAATCAACGATTAATTCAAATATAGACTAAGTCTTCACAACCAGTTAACTTATAGAAAAATTAGTCGGTTAGAAAAACTAATCTAAAGACTAATTTAAAATAACCGATCAGAATCAACGACTAATTCAAGTACAGACTAAGTCTGCACAATCAGTTAACTTATAGAAAAAATTAGTCGGTAGAAAAACTAGTCTAAAGACTGATTTAAAATAACCGATCAGAATCAACGATTAATTCAAATATAGACTAAGTCTTCACAACCAGTTAACTTATAGAAAAATTAGTCGGTAGAAAAACTTATCTAAAGACTAATTTAAATAAACCGATCAGAATCAACGATTAATTCAAATATAGACTAAGTCTTCACAACCAGTTAACTTATAGAAAAATTAGTCTATAGACTAATTTAACTGGATGCAGCAAAAATAACCGACTAATCGGTTAAAAATAAAATAACCGAACTAATCAGTTATTTTCATTCGATTATTCCCACCACTAGAGGGGCCCCTCCATCACCACTCATTCTCTCCGCCGGTTGCGATCACCTCATTATGCCGCTGCATGAGGAGCTCGTGAACCGGAACACTGTGATTGGGGGACCCCCTGTGATTCCCCCTGGCCTGGGCGGACTCGCCACTAAGCTCCTCCCATTTCACCGACTGCGCGCATACCTCTCCGCTTGGGGGCGAGTCCAATATTCGAACGTTCGCGGAAAAGAATCATATTCGGACTTGGCGGGAAAAATCCCAATTCGGAGTTGGCGGACTGTTACGTATTTATTCGGAGTTAACGGACTGCTCCTGCTATAATTCGGCGCTGACGGAATGCTTCAGTTTCGGCCGGACGATTGAGTTTTATCGGCCTTACTGGATTGCAACTGCTTTCGTCCCTATAGGATTCGGTGTTAACGGAATATTACATATTCGGATCTCACGGACAATATCTTATTTCGGAGCTGGCGGACTCTACGAATAAGTAATTCGAGGTTATAGGAATGTTTACGTTAGAATTCGGAGCTGACGGAAAGTCCATTTTTCGACCTTGGCGGATTATTTTCGGAGCTGACGGAAAGTTTCGTTTTCGGGTCTTGGCGGAAAATTTCACTATTCGGCCCTGGCGGATTCGGTCCTCACGGACCCACCCTTACTAGTGCATTTCAAGTGTTCAACTATAACCATATTAAGTTATTACCGCCTACATCTATCATAATGTGTATGCATTTTTACGAGACAAGATAATATTTAGTGGACTAAGTAATATAAAATAACTTTCGGCCATTGAAAAATTAAATAATAATGGGGAATTAAATCTACATTTTTGCATAATTGAAAATATAAATTTTAATATTTCGCCATTGAAATCATTATAAGATATTTATTATGAGTGAAAAATATGCTCTTTGTCGATAACTGTACCAAAATCACATAGCAGTAACTTTGTCCACTAGTGACCCATAATCCTTACCCCTGGTGAGTTCTCTTGTGGCTCTTTTGTACCTCCCAGTTGAACCTACACTTGGCAAAGCAAAACCCGATGTGTCACACCTTGGCACCCTATAGATGTCCAGGATATTGGGTCGCAAGGGTAGATCGATAGGTCTAGCCTACTGCAGATGACTGTTGGAGTAAGTAGATCCCTATCTTGTTAAAGGCAGTTGGTATACTAGACATAAGATCATGTCACCCTCTGTCTGGGTTGACTGGAAAGGCTAATACAGAGCTGGCTTCCATTTCTTCCAAGGGTACTGAGATTAACGCCCTAAATGTTTCCTCGCGGAACAAGAGGATCCCTCTGCCAATAACCTTATGCATCCAGAATTTTTTTTCCTTTCAAAAACAGCGCGATGGTTCTTTTACGATTAAGTATAATTTTTATGCTTTTTTTAAAGAAAACAAAATAACTTTTTACAAAGTTTTTAATACTCTGACTGTCGGTAGTACTAGTCTTGGATTAATTCAATGATTATCTGTCGCTATGTCTCTCCTAAAACAACAGGGAACATATGTTATCGCTAATTAACTAAGAATCTTCCCTTTAATATCGAATACTAGTTATACCACAGAACATTGATCCAAGGAAGCTGAGCCTGAGGTAATGGACATTTTAAGAACTATTATGTTTTCATATAGCCTTGTTATAAAGAATATTATCAAAATTTAAAATAGTGATCTTTGAATTGATCTTAAAATTAAGATCCAATATTAATAAAGTATGACTAGAGAATGTCAGGCATAAAAGTTATGATGTACTTAGAACGTAAATATACTTAAAAAGTATGATGTAAGAAAACTTAGTAAGTAAATTTACAGCTTTGGGACCTTCGTAAGTGAAGGGCCCCTAACACAGCTTAATATATTGGTTTTATCTAAAGGTTATAAGGCTAACACAGTATCAAATAATCTTTTAGTGAACATATAATGACATTCTAATAGCATGTACTTCGTTTGAATTTTATGTTTAGTTACAATTCACCGTCCTCTTATGCAGCGTCCGGAATCTGACGCTGTCACAGACAGCTTCTAGAATCTTAAATCATGTTCGTGCGAAGATATAAAAGAGGACGGCATAAAGGAAGCTCAAAATGAACACTTATCATAGTTTTGTCATCAGTGACACATATTTTATACAATATAGTGTTACCTAGGTAAGATGATTTCTCATAGTCTCGATTGTCTCATTTCGTGCACAGTTACGTGCTTGCAACTTTTATAAACGATCTCTAAGCACCATGGAACAACCAAATATTCTACACATGACGTATCTATAAAGTGAAGGGTTAGTTCAATGTAAATGTTAACTTTAGATCTAGTTCATCATCTCTTAGTGCAGCATCTAGAATCTAACGCTGTAACAGTCTTTAGTCCTGTAATCAGGCGTTATGTTGGTCTCAGTAGATACAAAAAATGTATTATATTAATCTAAGAAGTCCAAAATGAAATCTCTGACGATGATTTGTAAGAAGCTAGGGGACGTCCTAATAAAACCAGTGAGAGACTGGAGAGCCTGCCTGTGACTGGGGGTTGCCAATAATCAACTACTTTGATTCGACAGTAAGGAACTAAGAAATCTGCCCAATAAATTGTACTATCGTTTCATTTTATTTTTCAAATTATAAAACCTCTCACTAGATTTTAGTGACAACTTCTCTGAGATAGAACATATTGTTATTTTTCTAAAGTTAATACTATCAACCAGTCACTCTGACTATTCAACTACCCTAAGGGTAGCGTTTAATAATGCATAAGATTTTAGGTGGACTAATCAATACATTTTTGAAACTACCATGTCTTTTAGGTTGCTCTATTTATTTCATTATGTGCCATACTATATGTTTAGATAAAGGACATTTTAAGCAGCACAACATGTGTCCAGTTCTCAATCCCACAACATCTGACTGGGCTATAAGTTGTAGTAGATAAACGACGTAGACTGATTACTAGAATCTCTAGAGAGTTTAGAATTGTAATTAATAGTATTTTAATAGAATAGTGGATTATTGATTTTCTAAAAGATTGTCTTTAAACTGAGTGATTTAAACAGAATAAGAACAAAATAGTCATAAGAATAAACATTACAGACAACAAACGTACCCCTCGGTTCCTGCCCACTTATTCAAAACCTATCCCTCCCCCTCCACCCACCCGTTATATCCGCCTTTCACAGCTCAGGCACAAACTCACCACATTATTGTTATTGTCGTCCCTCTCGCTCTCGGAATTCTCCAGCCAACTGTTACGGGCTCTGTTATAGCTAGAAGTTTATTCTGCTACAGAGGTGGTGCGAATCTGTGTCTTTCTATCCCGACATTTTCCGGTGAACTATTACGGGCTCTGTTATAGCTAGAAGTTTATTCTACTACAGAGGTTGTGCGAATCTGTGTTTTTCTGTCCCGACATTTTCCGGTGAACTGTTACGGGCTGTGTTATAGCTAGAAGTGTATTCTGCTACAGAGGTTGTGCGAATCTGTGTTTTTCTGTCCCGAAATTCTCCAGCTAACTGTTACGGGCTCTGTTATAGCTAGAAGTTTATTCTGCTACTGAGGTTGTGCGAAACTGTGTCTTTCTGTCCCGACATTTTCCGGTGAACTGTTACGGGCTGTGTTGCAGCTGGAGGTTTATTCTACTACAGCACTTTTGCGAATCTGTATATTTCTGTCTGTTTTATGTTACAATTTCGGTTTCTTTTATGTGACTTTTAAAAGACTTGTATTAAGTAATTAAGTTGTAAGATGATAGTGACACGAATTAGAAGCTTAATGCTGCTTATTTCACAATGCTATACAATCTTTTAATTATAATAAAATAATTTACGATCAGCGTATCGCATAATAGTAGTAGTCTTGATTTTATAATACCACGAATCCTGATCAGATCAACTTTGTAATAAACTCCCTAAAATGCATATATATTGAGAGAATATAATTTTTTTAATGTAATACGTTAACTAATATATAAGATTCGATAATATGGCTCTACAGGAGAAAAATATAAAGATAATTTTAACTGGAGCCAATTGCAAACCATTAAAATTGTATGGTTGTTCAATTAAATGTATCTATAATTAAATAAACGTCTTAAGAAAGAAACAACAAACGCAAATGTACACTAAAGAAATATTATTATTTTGAAATACAAGGTGCTAAAAGCTATAAGAATAACGTGTAATGCTTAAATTAATAATTTAATTGAGTAATCAGTAAACTAACTATTTAATGCATAATTAAAACACTAATGTTATAGTTCGAGTTACTTGGAAACGATTTAGAAGCACATATTGTAACAGATACTATTATTTCCTTGTAGAAAACTTTGCAAATTAAAAAAAGAGACACAAAACATACTGTGATTGATGTACTGAAAAATTACTGATAAAGCTATCTAGGTCTTAGTTTGATCGTGCAGAACGCTCTTAGTTTACTATAATATGTATGGTTGACTCGGCGGTCATGTAATGGAATTCTAACCAACATTACCTTAGTGTTTACGGAGTACGAAAACTTCCTTCGGACATAATCAGATTAGTATAGATTTGGAGTTATGTTGTAACTGTAAAGTTGTACTTACGCAATGTGTTTCCTTTATTTTAGAGATTAAACATTACCTACTTATCATGATAGTCCTCTATTTACATAACAGGGTGATTTGAGTGACCCAAAATATCTAAACCCAAAACATTTCAGGTTAATTCCAATAAATCAGTTTTTTTTTTTACTTTTTAAGAATTTCCCTCAAGGAAGGATTCCTTTAAATATTTTATATTGCACAAAATGTTGGATCTATTGGTATATAATATATTCTCATTTCTGCAATAATATTGGTTCTAAATACATAAATATTGGTGGTCGGACTTAATGAACGTGACAAAACAGTTGATGGTTCCTAACTGACAATAATTGTTCTAGCTCCCGGCTTGTAAAAGCGTACACATAAACTGGTCCTGCTTGCGTATGGGTTGACGGATTTCGTTGCAAAAACAAACCGGACCAGATTAAAGTTACAAAATAGATAGGGTTATATAAAATTTAAAATAATTAAATAAAATAGGTATCTCATATTAATATTTTATAGGTATAGGGCTGTTTTGTTGTTTTTGGTATTTTAAAGCCCAATAAGACTCAAACCATTTTAAGCAGGCGCCATTATATTAACGAAAACACAACATTTTTGTTTCCTTTTATTTATCATAACTTACGTCAAAAGTATAGTATCTGTAGCTTGAATAGTTGTAAGAATAGTAATTGTTCAATACAAAATGACAGCTGTCTGCTAAACGACGCATTTATGTTAACATGTTTACAGGACCTTTATGGCTTCAAACCATTAGTCATATCAGTCATAAGTGTTTGTGACAACATCTTCCGAACCTTTTTTTATTCTGCAGTTTACATACACGTAAAATATGGAATGTATACGTGGGTGTGACTATATCAGTACCAATTACTCACCCTCGAGGATGTTAGGTGTTTATTGTCATGTGACGGACACGTTTCGTCAAAGTAGGCCAATGTGTGTGTTGTTTTATAGCCAATGTCACGTATACATCTTTCAATTGTTGATTCGTTTAGTTTGGATTATAAAGGCTATATCACATAAAAACGAGGGTGATTGAATTTTAAAGTATTTCATACTTATAAAGAGACAAAACCTGCCAAAATCACTACCCCTATTACTTTAGGTATACTTTTGGGTTTGTTCTTTGCCCTATGTTGATTGGATTAATTTGTTTGATTAATTATTGTAATCACACAATATAAAAATTGGTACATGTATTAAAATTAGTTTTAAAACATTGATTATATCAGTTTGCTAGGAGTTTTATCGTCTATGCATTACCTTTTATGGATTGAACATAGTCATAACTGAAAATCATTTAATTTCCAGAGATGTGGTATGTCAAAAGCATATTGTGTGTATTCAATTCAATTATTTAACTATCTCAGATAGGGATACAAAATTGTATTAATGCCAAAGAGGGTGTTAGTTTTAATTATTACTTAATTCTATCACATTAATAAACCTCCGTTTAATTCACGCTGTTATCATTCACTGTGAGTGTATGACAACCGTATTGTCACAATTTCCGGTTCAAATAACGTTTCCGGCCAACGGCTGACTGTTACAGCTGATGAGAACTTTGTCACTATAACCGTGTTATAACACAGACAGTCGGATAGTCACTGCATTATTTGTGGACAAAACGATCTATTTGTCGATGTTAGCATTAATTTGGGCCACAAAATATAAATTGTAGCCTGTCCGGCCATTTTGAAGATTCATGATTTTAGCAATCATAAAAAGAAGGTAGAGAGCATGTAAAATAGTGTGTCTAAGTAAAGAATCACAACGGTATTGTGTTACACCTAATGAAATATGTAATTCTATAGATATAAATACACATCCTCGGGGTAGCCACTACATTATCGCCACCACACCCGGTCCAGTTGGTGTTTCCGGCCGACAGCTTATTGTGTTAGAGCTGATAAGAACTTTGTCACTATCGCGACGTTATAACACACGCTCTGGGGTAGAAACTACATTATCGCCAACACACCCGGTCCAGTTGGTGTTTCCGGCCGACAGCTTATTGTGTTAGAGCTGATAAGAACTTTGTCACTATCGCGATGTTATAACACACGCTCTGGGGTAGCAACTACATTATCGCCAACACACCCGGTCCAGTTGGTGTTTCCGGCCGACAGCTTATTGTGTTAGAGCTGATAAGAACTTTGTCACTATCGCGATGTTATAACACACTCTCTGGGGTAGAAACTACATTATCGCCATCACACCGGTCCAGTTGGTGTTTCCGGCCGACAGCTTATTGTGTTAGAGCTGATAAGAACTTTGTCACTATCGCGATGTTATAACACACTCTCTGGGGTAGAAACTACATTATCGCCATCACACCCGGTCCAGTTGGTGTTTCCGGCCGACAGCTTATTGTGTTAGAGCTGATAAGAACTTTGTCACTATCGCGATGTTATAACACACTCTCTGGGGTAGAAACTACATTATCGCCATCACACCCGGTCCAGTTGGTGTTTTCCGGCCGACAGCTTATTGTGTTAGAGCTGATAAGAACTTTGTCACTATCGCGATGTTATAACACACGCTCTGGGGTAGCAACTACATTATCGCTACCACACCCGGTCCAGTTGGTGTTTCCGGCCGACAGCTTAGTGTGTTAGAGCTGATAAGAACTTTGTCACTATCGCGACGTTATAACACACGTTCTGGAGTAGAAACTACATTATCGCCATCACACCCGGTCCAGTTGGTGTTTCCAGCCGACATCTTATTGTGTAAGAGCTGATAAGAACTTTGTCACTATCGCGACGTTATAACACACGCTCTGGGGTAGCAACTACATTATCGCCAACACACCCGGTCCAGTTGGTGTTTCCGGCCGACAGCTTATTGTGTTAGAGCTGATAAGAACTTTGTCACTATCGCGATGTTATAACACACTCTCTGGGGTAGAAACTACATTATCGCCATCACACCCGGTCCAGTTGGTGTTTCCAGCCGACATCTTATTGTGTTAGAGCTGATAAGAACTTTGTCACTATCGCGACGTTATAACACACGCTCTGGGGTATCAACTACATTATCGCCACCACACCCGGCCCAGTTGGTGTTTTCGGCCGACAGCTTATTGTGTTAGAGCTGATAAGAACTTTGTCACTATCGCGACGTTATAACACACGCTCTGGGGTAGCAACTACATTATCGCCACCACACCCGGTCCAGTTGGTGTTTTCGGTCGACAGCTTATTGTGTTAGAGCTGATAAGAACTTTGTCGCTATAGCGATGTTATAACACACGCTCTGGGGTAGCAACTACATTATCGCCAACACACCCGGTCCAGTTGGTGTTTCCGGCCGACAGCTTATTGTGTTAGAGCTGATAAGAACTTTGTCACTATCGCGATGTTATAACACACTCTCTGGGGTAGAAACTACATTATCGCCATCACACCCGGTCCAGTTGGTGTTTCCGGCCGACAGCTTATTGTGTTAGAGCTGATAAGAACTTTGTCACTATCGCGATGTTATAACACACGCTATGGGGTAGAAACTACATTATCGCCATCCCCCTCCATCACACTCGGTCCAGTTGGTGTTTCCAGCCGACATCTTATTGTGTTAGAGCTGATAAGAACTTTGTCACTATCGCGACGTTATAACACACGCTCTGGGGTAGAAACTACATTATCGCCATCACACCCGGTCCAGTTGGTGTTTCCGGCCGACAGCTTATTGTGTTAGAGCTGATAAGAACTTTGTCACTATCGCGACGTTATAACACACGCTCTGGGGTAGAAACTACATTATCGCCAACACACCCGGTCCAGTTGGTGTTTCCGGCCGACAGCTTATTGTGTTAGAGCTGATAAGAACTTTGTCACTATCGCGATGTTATAACACACGCTCTGGGGTAGAAAATACATTATCGCCATCACACCCGGTCCAGTTGGTGTTTCCAGCCGACATCTTATTGTGTTAGAGCTGATAAGAACTTTGTCACTATCGCGATGTTATAACACACTCTCTGGGGTAGAAACTACATTATCGCCATCACACCCGGTCCAGTTGGTGTTTCCGGCCGACAGCTTATTGTGTTAGAGCTGATAAGAACTTTGTCACTATCGCGATGTTATAACACACGCTCTGGGGTAGCAACTACATTATCGCTACCACACCCGGTCCAGTTGGTGTTTCCGGCCGACAGCTTAGTGTGTTAGAGCTGATAAGAACTTTGTCACTATCGCGACGTTATAACACACGTTCTGGAGTAGAAACTACATTATCGCCATCACACCCGGTCCAGTTGGTGTTTCCGGCCGACAGCTTATTGTGTTAGAGCTGATAAGAACTTTGTCACTATCGCGACGTTATAACACACGCTCTGGGGTAGCAACTACATTATCGCCACCACACCCGGTCCAGTTGGTGTTTTCGGCCGACAGCTTATTGTGTTAGAGCTGATAAGAACTTTGTCACTATCGCGACGTTATAACACACGCTCTGGGGTAGCAACTACATTATCGCCAACACACCCGGTCCAGTTGGTGTTTCCGGCCGACAGCTTATTGTGTTAGAGCTGATAAGAACTTTGTCACTATCGCGATGTTATAACACACTCTCTGGGGTAGAAACTACATTATCGCCATCACACCCGGTCCAGTTGGTGTTTCCGGCCGACAGCTTATTGTGTTAGAGCTGATAAGAACTTTGTCACTATCGCGATGTTATAACACACTCTCTGGGGTAGAAACTACATTATCGCCATCACACCCGGTCCAGTTGGTGTTTCCGGCCGACAGCTTATTGTGTTAGAGCTGATAAGAACTTTGTCACTATCGCGATGTTATAACACACGCTATGGGGTAGAAACTACATTATCGCCATCCCCCTCCATCACACTCGGTCCAGTTGGTGTTTCCAGCCGACATCTTATTGTGTTAGAGCTGATAAGAACTTTGTCACTATCGTGACGTTATAACACACGCTCTGGGGTAGCAACTACATTATCGCCACCACACCCGGTCCAGTTGGTGTTTCCGGCCGACAGCTTATTGTGTTAGAGCTGATAAGAACTTTGTCACTATCGCGACGTTATAACACACGCTCTGGGGTAGAAACTACATTATCGCCAACACACCCGGTCCAGTTGGTGTTTCCGGCCGACAGCTTATTGTGTTAGAGCTGATAAGAACTTTGTCACTATCGCGATGTTATAACACACGCTCTGGGGTAGAAAATACATTATCGCCATCACACCCGGTCCAGTTGGTGTTTCCAGCCGACATCTTATTGTGTTAGAGCTGATAAGAACTTTGTCACTATCGCGATGTTATAACACACTCTCTGGGGTAGAAACTACATTATCGCCATCACACCCGGTCCAGTTGGTGTTTCCGGCCGACAGCTTATTGTGTTAGAGCTGATAAGAACTTTGTCACTATCGCGATGTTATAACACACGCTCTGGGGTAGCAACTACATTATCGCTACCACACCCGGTCCAGTTGGTGTTTCCGGCCGACAGCTTATTGTGTTAGAGCTGATAAGAACTTTGTCACTATCGCGACGTTATAACACACGTTCTGGAGTAGAAACTACATTATCGCCATCACACCCGGTCCAGTTGGTGTTTCCAGCCGACATCTTATTGTGTAAGAGCTGATAAGAACTTTGTCACTATCGCGACGTTATAACACACGCTCTGGGGTAGCAACTACATTATCGCCAACACACCCGGTCCAGTTGGTGTTTCCGGCCGACAGCTTATTGTGTTAGAGCTGATAAGAACTTTGTCACTATCGCGATGTTATAACACACTCTCTGGGGTAGAAACTACATTATCGCCATCACACCCGGTCCAGTTGGTGTTTCCAGCCGACATCTTATTGTGTTAGAGCTGATAAGAACTTTGTCACTATCGCGACGTTATAACACACGCTCTGGGGTATCAACTACATTATCGCCACCACACCCGGCCCAGTTGGTGTTTTCGGCCGACAGCTTATTGTGTTAGAGCTGATAAGAACTTTGTCACTATCGCGACGTTATAACACACGCTCTGGGGTAGCAACTACATTATCGCCACCACACCCGGTCCAGTTGGTGTTTTCGGTCGACAGCTTATTGTGTTAGAGCTGATAAGAACTTTGTCGCTATAGCGATGTTATAACACATATTCTTGGGTGGCAACTCCATTATTGCCTCAATATCCGGTCTAGGTGGTGTTCTCAGTAAGGGTTCTGGCAAAGTTTTTACTCATATATTATTTTTTCGCTGTCCGTTAGCGTATCCTAATTTTCAGAGCCAGGAGTTAATTAATTTTATGTTAGTTTTTCTGCCCATTTATATCTCCCGTTCTATAACTCAAGAAAAAAGTATGATTTTATGCTCGTTTCTATTTATAATCCAGAAATAAAAGATCGATTTCATCTATAGACTTTTAATATTCCACGAAACTTCATTTCTATATAGACTAAAAGTAAGTTAATGGTGGTATATGTATTCTAAAAGATTTGGCTAAAAGTCTCTGTTGTCTGGCTAAGTTACTCATCCGTATGATTTTTCTGTTCCACAGGGTACCTGTAGAACTATACACGTGAATATTTGCACACGTAACCCCGAAAAAATTTTTTACAACATATATAAGTTGTTTTAGTATTGTTAATAGCTCATAACACGTTCGTTACTGGAGTTTAAAATAGAAATCTATGGATTATGTATGAATGGAGGCATCCTAACACTGCAGCGCCCCTTGTGTCGTTCTTTCAGAACAAATTTTCTATTTAGCAAGTCAATTCCTCTTAGATATAAGGTCTACGAGTATGCAGCTACTAGAATCACATTCGAGCCTACAAAAAACAACATTTAATATAAAAATAAGCCAAGACAACATTAAATATAAAAATAAGCAAAGCATTACGTGTTTTAAAGATAATCGTTGAAGGCCAGAGCAGATAAATTAACGATCTTCAGTGGATTTACATGAAGAGAAGAGAATCTATTTAAAATTATTAAAAAATTTCCTTGAGGAGTTTTGAAGGAGATGAATGTATTCTGCTGGCACTATGCTAAATAATTAGTTTTTTAAGTTCTTGAAAACGGAATCCCACGGACTTTTGTATGTCTGTGGGTATTGGCGGTAATAAATCTATCAGTGAAATCAGGAGAATGAGCAGCATATAGCAAAAATGCTCTAATAAAAAAAATGGGATGTGCGATGAGTGAAGATTTGTTAAACTATATGAAGATTTTGAGTGTGGCATAATATAGGTTTCAAATGTTTAAGACGTGATATATGATTTTGCCAGAAAGAAGGCAAGAAAGTTATTAGTATCAAAGCATGTGTATTGTGTACGAGGTGTAGTTATTTAAGTGTATTGAATTTAAAATAATTGTGGGAAGGAAAAACATTAAACAAATTTGTATTATATTTGATTATTTAGTAAATCAAGAAATGTAACTAAATTTAACTTTTGTTAGAAATTATTTATAGTTTGATGTAATTAATGAACATTTGGGATTAGCACCACTTAAAAATTATTTGTCCAGGACCTCTAAACCCTGCGGGGTGGCAAGTGAAATTATATTCTATAGTGTTAAAAAATTATAAATGATATATGTATGTTTGAGAGCCTGTGTTATTTGTATCTGAATAGGAAAATATAATATAATGATAGTTTATTGTTTTACTTTTTTAACCTTTTCTACACCCATTTCGGCCTTCGCTAAAACTAGTGTGACTGAATATTTTCTTTATTAGTAGGTATTTTCTTTCTTTCTTAGTTTCTACAGAATTAAAGAAAAATCAGGTTTCGATTTTATATAATGAAAATTGGCTCTCAGCTCCTGGACTATTAGTAAAGTTTCATAAGTGAGAATAAAGATTAATTGTACGTTTTTATGATAGAATTAATTTAAAAACTCTGAAGAAATGTTAATAAATTCGTGTATAATAATTTACGTTTTTGTTCCATCAATAAATGTTTATTGAATAACAACACATTTTCATTTAGTGTTTTATCTTTAATAATGTTTTTAGAGGAAAGACGTTTAATTTCATTTCACTTTTAGTAATAATGTAAAGTTTTGCAGCAGTAAAATTATTGATGCGATGCAACGCGATTTTAAGCAGTAATGCATCGCTTACATGTGGGCGCAGAGAGTATTGCTCTGAACCAGTAGTCTAGCAGGAGGCCTAATGGCGCGGTTTTACACAACATCCACGTTTGCCTGGTTTGACTGATAGAAATTTAACTTGCCAAATCCACTCAAACTGTTCATAGACTTTCCTATAATAGGATAATTTTGTGAAACACAATATCGGATAAAATACAGTTTTTATGGTTCTGTGATAACAAAAAATGCTGTATCTATAAATTATTGGCTGACGTTTAGCGAAGCCTGTCACTCGAGGGGTGGGTAAAATTTAATTTATATTTGTATGACAGATATGATATTGTACACGAGAATTAATTTCTATGCGTTGAATAAAGGAATCAATACATTGAAACCTGTTCTTAAGGAAGCGCTAGATAGAATGATATTACAGCTCCCAGCAAAAAATCTAGAGATTGCCCTTTGACCCAATAAGTAAAATTGTCCTTCATGATAGGAGTCTTCCCTTTTAGCCTGAAGATTTTTAAAATACACCTCAAGAAACAAAAAAGATGTATGTTGTATCAAAAATTAATAGCAAGTCTTTATTTTTCCAGTATTTAGCAAAAACTTTGGAAAACTTCTTTGACAAGAGTGCATGTTATTCTTAAAAAGTAAATTAGATATCCAATGACCAATTTGGTTTTAGAAAGGGCAAATCAATGGTATAAGCAGTAATGAGACTAATCATCTGATGTCCCACAAGGTTCCCATTTTGTACCTACTCTCTTCAAAATCTTTGTGAATGATATCTCTGAAGTTATTAAAGTGAACCACTTATTGTTTGCCGATGGTATTAAACTGTAAAATACTACTCAGTCTCTTCAGTTGACGACTGTCATCTTCTACAAGAAAGTCTGTTAGCTATCGAAACTTGGTGTGTGGATAACCTCATGATCCTTAACGCTAACATGTGTGTAACACAAGATCCTTCACAATATCTCATCAAGCGGTTGTGTTTGATTACATACTGCATCAGAAGAAGTTAGAGAGACCTCTGATGGTTAAAGACCTTGGGGTTGTTCTATCCCCTACCCTAAGTCTACCTCTTCATGTCGAGCATGCCTCTGCTTCTGCTTCTCGTAGTCTTGGAATGATTTTCTGCTTCTCAAGAAACCTACATTATCCCTATGCTCTAAGATCTCTGTATTGTGCTTTTGTCAGACCTCACCTTAAGTACTGCAGTAATGTCACCTCATCAAGAATATCTCATTGACGACATTGACCGTATCCAGAGAAGATGCCTTCGTCTGGTTGGACTAAACTTAGGTTTGGATACCTGGATGATCCACTCAATGTCAATGCTGCTCTACTCGGACTGAAGACTCTTGAGGTCAGGCGTATGTCTCAGGATGTTCTCTTCCTGTATCGAATTGTGAACGGGTTGTTCGACTGTCCAGAAATCCTTGGTTCGATCTATCTTCGTGTAACGTCTAACTCTAGATCAAGGTACCTGTTTGGACGTCTACATCATGTCACTAACTACGAGATGAATTCCGCAATAAGCGAATGTAGAGGCTTGGGAATCTTGTTGCTGGGGACGCTGAATTCTTCCATGATGGCATCGGCTCCCTTAAATGAACTTCTTGTGCGTGCGTGCGTGCGTGCGTGTGTGTGTGTGTGTGTGTGTGTGTGTGTGTGTGTGTGTGTGTGTGTGTGTGTGTAGTATAGTGTGGTGTATAAGTATAGATATTTTTTATATTGTTATCATTTGTTTTACTGTTTTTATGTTATTGTTATCAAATTATTTGTTATTAAGTTATAATTTCTCAAATTATTTATAGCTGTTATTGCTATTCAAATTATTTATTTTATATCGCTGTTATTATATTATTTATTACTACTATTAATAACCGATGTTTATTATAAAACTTTCACTAATACATCGACTATTTCTGACTGTATTATGTGCGCGTTGGACGCTTTTTGGATAAGTATAATTTTGTGAGTCACGTCAACAATACGTTATAGTAGCAGTACATCTGTATAATTTTTGCATTTAGTTTTAATTACTCTCAACTTAATAGTTCCGTTTTCACTTCTATTTATACATATTTAAAGCTATACTGTCTACTGTCACGTAACAAACAGAGAAGAGATAGCTCAACGACCAGCAAATATGGACTCTACTGAGAATGTTTGTTCAGAATAAATTACTAAGAACACTCTTGACATTGTGGTGTCGTACTTTCCTGTGTGGAGTTACTGTGTCTCTTAACTATGAAATATTATATATATATATATATATATATACATCTTTTTTGTGATAAAGACGTTCCAGGGGATGAAACTTATCCTGTAAAATTATAAATATAAAAATTTGTTCTGTTTTTTTTCTCTTATAAAGGCTTATAAATTGCAGTTAGTCCTGTAACAACCTTAGCGCTCCTTCCGGAGTGACAGGATATTCAGGATGGGTAAGGTTAAGGAGTAGGGACCGCCACCTATTGAGATCCATGAGGAAGAATTAGTGCACTACATCTCAAAGTCATGTCTCTCCGGAAGAAGGAAGAGCCAGCTCTGAACCAGCCTCTCCAGTCAAAACAGCAGGGGGTTGCATACCCTTGTTAAGGTTAGCAAGAACCTCTGATAGTTAGGAAAAAAACCCACCAACGCCACCCGTCATCTCCTACAGTAGTCTAGACCTATCGAATTGCCCATGAACCCCAGAATCTTGACATTTGCGGTTAGTGATGTGACGCTCCTGGACATCCATAAGGTTACCCAGATTTAAGTGACACATCGGTTTTTGCTGTGCCCAGTGGTGGATTCAATTGGAAGGTATAAACCAGCCAGGTATATACTTACAAGGTTGAATTTGATCTGTTACATTTCCTTCAAAAGCAGTATGAACAAGATCTGGATATACATAAAATATACTAGAAAAGACTTCTAGGAAGTATCCTTAATATCTGCTTTCAGATCTACTGAATATCGTTGGATATACCCGATAACCCGTTTTGCTATCTAATTTTAAATTTACATCTATAGGACATACTTTGTTTGAAGTTTATTTTTCATTTATTCGTTTTTTATTAATATTATATTTAGAAAATAAAAAAAGAAATACCTTGGAGTCGCATCTATTTTTGAAACCAGATATGAAGATTTTTACATTCCAAATGATCTGTTTTGCCTGAAATAAGAACATAAAAATGAACGTATAACCTATCTATAAAGGTCCGCTTAAAAAACTATTGAGTTAGAAATAACTGGAACCAAGCATTTTAGTTAATTGTGTCAAAATAACATGATTTTATTGACTATCCTTCGATTTATTAAGGCTGGGGTGCGGTGCGATACGTAAAAAGCCTATATGTTTTAATGAGCTTCTTGATATTTATGGTTTTACCTTGTGGATGCTCTCTTACGCCTGATGCCAAGCTACAGTCGTGGGTTACATGAACACTGATTTAACCATAAAAACACTGAATAATAATTACAGAAAACTTACAACTATATATAATTGTTTCAAAATGTCTATCTTACCACTAGATAGACTTACTTATACTTACACATCACACTGCTGAATCACACACTTTCTTAAACATTATTGCAGTTAGCAAACTTAATTACATTGTTCACAAAGGAAAACTTCCAATCCCTGCAGTTTCAGAACCCAAGCTTTTATACTGTATGCTTTTCTATGAAACGCCTAAGCCTACTAAAAGGCTAAAGGAATAAAATGTAGGGATTTTAGGCATTTTAATTAGGATCCCTTCCTAGAAGACGTTTTTCAAGGACCATGGTACTCAGTCGACCGTTAATGAAATGGTTGCCACATTAAATTTACGAATTCTGCCACATTTCAACAAGAACCCTTCAACTAAACAATATCCCATCGTCTGCCTTTCCGCAAGACTACAGGCCTATCAGCATCTTTTCTGATGTATCTAAAGGTCCTGCGCGAAAAGTACATTATTTAATTACTCAATTTCTAAAATCGCAAAATATTCTTAATATTTATTAGCCTTGATTTTGGCGTATTGAAACTTAGTTACTGAAAATTAGATCAAAAAGAATGCAAAAGAGATGGCTACAGTTGTGGGCTCGAGTTTATAAAAACACGCTACTATACAAACAAGTCATTACGGTTGAAAGTGTTCTGCAAAGTTTCATTTGCTGGTCACTAAACGTTACTCATACACACTTCCTAATTGTTCTCAAGAACATAAGTCAAAATTTAAAAGAGAAAGACGCGTTCTTCCGTTTAATGATAGCCATGCCAAGGACCTAGCATATTTTTTGCAGGTTAATATGCCACAATATAAAGTCAGTTGACAATGCTTTCCATGAGCACCACCTGGAAGCTTACCTTCCTGGTGTTGGATCACCTGAGTATGATTGGACAAGAACTTACGAAAAGTGAAAATATTGTCATACTGGGAGGTACAAATGTAACTAATGCTGACCATTGCTTGCCTGTTCGAGATCAACTTTTACACATTATTATAACTTTCGAGTTTAAAATTTTTAAAACTGAAATAGGCCTACACCGTATAATCATAAGATTAATCAAGGGGAGATTAAATCAAACAATATTATGTTTTGGCACATTTATGTCTTTTTATAAACACCGTTTTTGTTTACCGTTGTATTACCTCAACACACTGTGTAATGAGTAATCAGCACTTTAAAACTAGGTAAGAAACAGATATGCTCTAAACTGGCTAGTTGGGTGAATCATTGTTTCCAGGCTCAACAGTTAGAACGAGCCGCCCTGTAGGTTCTTTCTTTATAAAATCTAAGTCTTGTGATGATGTTTCACTGCATTGAGAGTTATTCACCGAAATGTGCAATCACTGAAAAAAATATTGGTATATTTGAGTCCTTCGCTCACACTGAAAATGTTCACATAGCCTGTGTATCTGAACAGTGGTTCTTTAGCATTACTCAACTCAGCTGTATCTGCAGAATGTTAAAAATTTGGCTTCCCTTTACTTTAGATCCTATACATAAAGTGGTGGGGTGGGATTCCTTGTACTGAGGACTTTTCACATCCTGTTTCTGATGAGTTAGCTGAGGTCAATTCGGAAATTTATTTTGATTCAGCTGTATGTGCTGTATTCTGATTGGGTTTAGTCATTGTTGTAATTTATAGATCGCCTAACGGTGACTTCAGAACATTTTGTGACAGTTTTAAAGATGCGTTACGAATTCTTATAAAGAATAAGTGAAATGTCATCATCATATAATTTCAATTTTTTGAATCAAAAAAATATGCAGTTTTGTTTCTTTCAGACTTAATAAATTATTTTTGTGTTTGAGTTGCTATAAATCTATAAATGAAATAACACGTCCTTCACCATCTGGACGTTCTTGTGTTGATAGCGTCATTACAAACATTAATTCTGTTGAAATGTCTGTTGCTACGGTCAATGGCTGAGTATAGAATCATGCAGTGAAGCTAATAACAGTTTATTCTACTAATAGCCCAAAATGCTAGGATGCATGTATATATATTTCTATACATGCATTGGCACCACAGGACAGCCCGATACCAAAAATCACCCTTATAGCCATTATATATATATTATATATATATATATATATATATTATATATATATATATATATATATATATATATAATAACATATGATTATATGTTGATGTTCTACCAGAATATATTAAAACCAGTAGATATTATGGGGTAGGTTTATTAAATTGAATTTTTCAATTGTCAGTATTTAAATACATATTTAAAACTCTGGTCAACTTTGAAACGTCATATATAAACTGTATTATATGTAATATCGTTTATATAAATACTATACGACCTGAAAATGTTCAATACAATTTTGTATTTTAAATTAACAATAAAAAATTTGATTTGATTTGAACAACTGATGAAATCCGGTTTGCAGTTAATGTGTACTGTGCTAGTACAGATTGACTATTATAAAACATTCGAAACTCTTCATGATCAACATGGTAGTAAATTAGTGACACATAGGATTTTCCATTTAGCTTCTTACAAGGATGGTATCTTGTCTAGGTGGAAGACAGTGTGTTATGGTTAATAACATCAGATCTGACAGGAGCCTGTTACGTGTGGTGTGCCACAAGGATCCATTTTTGGCCTTTTACTTTTTTCACTATATGTAAACGATATAAGCAAGGTAATTACGTACAGATAAATGCTAACTGTAACATTAGTGACATTAACCAAACCGTTAAAAACTAATTTTGTTGTTTTGAGTTAATACTCAAACATTCAATAGATTGTGCTTTGGACTGAAAAACACGGACTTGAAATTCAACTCGAATAAATTTAACCCATAATAGGTAGGTATTTTAGACTTTTGAATCCTACTAAATACTAATTACAAATCGTATGTCCGACTTTCACAAACAGCTTTATATTCCTGTATCGTAATTGCATAGATGTTGTAATACTTTTCTTAAAATACACAAAACTGTTAGTTAACATCCTATATAGAAAGTTACCTTGTTTTCAAATATTATTTCCCAATGTTTTTATTTTATGATTAACGACCACCTCTATTATAAGCTAGTCAGAATATGTAAATCAGTGTACTACTATAATACTGTAAGTTTGGTTTAATATAAACCTTATTACCATATCGTGTTTGATAATGGTGTATTACAATACAAAAAAAAATACATTAAAAGCACAGTTTACCGTATAAATTTATCAAAATGGTAAACTGCAATCCATTTACCTTATCACATCACTTTTTCAAACAAAATTATTAAGATTCAACAAAACATTCTTATTATCTAACTTTGATATTTTTTTCAAGTTTTATATTTTATTTGATCAATAATGGCATATATAATTTTAAGACTTCTCATTAGATATAATTAATGTGTAGCTTTAATAAAATAATTCTCTTTATAAGTTTAAAAATTCACAATTTTTAAGCTATATGTATTGCAACGTTTGTTTAAAGCATTTACATATTTAAATTACATTATAAAGTCGAGAACCTTACTTAAGTAAGTTGTAACTGTGTGAAATCTAGCATGTAAATATTTAATATTCTTGATTCCAATCCTAAGTAAATATTATCCAGGATTTAAGTGTTCTGCGAACCTGAAAATTCAATCATATGTTACAAGGAAAACTTGTTTTTGTTTAGTCGAATACGTATTCTTAGAACAATTTCAACATAACTAATTAAGAAACCAAGTCTAATTTAAAAACGCCAGTTAAAAGGAACTGTTATGTAGCAAAAATATTAAATTTTCTCATTAATCCGATTGTCAATATCCGATTGTTCATATCCGATTGTCCATATCCGATTGTTCTCACCTCTCGGCCCACAGTTCTTCCTACAGTTTCAGATTCAGGCCACATATCACCCACCAACATTCCTTTTTTCCGAAACACTCGGGATTATATTCCCTACTGTATATAATAAACATATTGTTTCTACTTGTCAATTAAAATTAACAAATACGTAAAAACATGATAATTATTCATAAATTGTTATATTTCAGCATGCTAGTTTACTATACACTGTTAGTACCAAAATTTAAGGAAGAATACCTGCCGGTAAGGTACACTATAGCAGGAAAACAGCACGTTCTATGTGCTACATTCTATAAGAAAATCTCTTTGAATGTAAAATTTGTAAATAGATTATTCATAATTTTTTCAAACAAAAAAGTATCCATTAAAACCATTATCCCTACAATTTTCTACTTCGTAATTGTAAACTTATATATATATATATATATATATATATATATATATATATATATATATATATATAAGTATATATATAGGGAATGTATCTATTAAAGTATATTTTTGTTACTGTTGTTTTTTAATTATTTACACTAACTATTTAACTATTTGTTATTTAGTTTTTTAATTATTTGTTATTTTAATTATTATCATTTACACTATACTACCCAAAAGACAAATATACAAATATAACGATCTCAGAGAAATACACACATCACCCTAACTAAGCCATGTTCCCTGGAGGATTGCACAATCATTGAAGAACTCAAAAATCAAAATATATAATAACACAACTATTATTATAAATCATAAATTATCACCCTTCTTGTTCGGGTCAGTTTTAGATACAATTAAGTGAGAAATATCCAACTGGCTGCAATTTTAATTACTAGTGCTATGAGCAGCAGATATAGCACTCGTTTCTTATAAATGATCGTATGAACACAAGGCCACAGTCGTATTATCAAACATTCCGTTATATAAATATCTGCTAATAATAATATTTATGAATAAAATATTTGTATGTAAACACTTATATTCAATTATATACTACACACTAATATTAATATTACACATAGAAACACAGGTCGGTTTAATTTAGGTGCTTGGCAGTATACTGATAGTTGGATCACACGCAAATTACGACCATAATCATGTTAAATGATGAAGGATACCACCGATCAGATCAACTATCCAAAATTGTTTTATTCCAGTCATTTAGTATTTAGTCAGTATATTTAGTCATTCGTAGATCACACAAACTCAGTACACTTTTAAGAGATTTTACGACGTGACATATTAATACATTTGTGTATGTCGAAGTATGGAATTTGGCTGAGCGTCACTAAAACAAAAAATCACTAATTAGGATGTAATAATTTCATTTTTGTTTGCTAGGGACTTGAATTTTTTACCCCGATGTCTGTAGTTTTATCTGTCCATAATAAAATGAGCTATAGATTTGAAGTTTGCATGGATCTCAGTGAAGCCAATCAGGCCTGATAGTTAGTTGTGAGGTACTCCTACCTTGTTTATTAAGGATTATTTATTTCATTGGTTGAAGAGATAAAATATAAAATAACAATAATAATGACAGTTAAAAATCTTGTTTTATAGGTTTTGGTAAAAAAGACACACTGTATAAGTATTATTGCTAACGTAAAATCCTGTGAAAAAACACGGTACATCACCGAACTTTATGTTTTTTTATGTATAAATTAAGTACTGAATTTATTTTATAAACTGTAATTGAATATTTACGTTAAATTGAAATAACTAAGCATAGAGTAACAAAGTTGCATTTAGAATACACAATTTAAGTGATTCTTTCAAATGTGATAAAAGGCATTTGCATAAATAAGGTACCCACAGTTTTTTGTTTCGAGTATGTAACATGGCTGAAGAAACCAGGAACAGTGTTGTGGCGTCTGCAGTATTGGATTACCTACAAATTGGTATATAAACATTACATTTGTCTACACAAAATGTCTATGTTTATTTTTTTAATTTATTTATTTAATAATCCTTTTTTATTTATTTATTTATTCCATGGTATACACCATTTTACATAAGTTTGTGCAAAATCTGATGGCCAAAAGGAAAAATAAAGTCTAAAAAGAACAACAAAGTTGAGCGTGTGAATATTGTATGTAAACCAACACCTAAACTTACAATAATAATATAAGAATAACTTATAAGATAAATTAAAATACTTTTTAGCGCACCAAGCAGGCAAAAAATGACATGTAAGAGAGAAATATATCTATAAATCCAATATTTTACAGTACTCCACAACACTCCCAACAATAATTGACATGCAAAACACTCCTAATGAGGAAAACTTACACTGGCTAAAAAGTGAGGGGAGTCGACGGCCCCAACACTATAACACAACACTCTCAATATTTAAATACATACTGATGGTTAAAGAACAATATTTGGTGAAAGAAAATAAACTAAAAAAAGAAATAGAAAACCGTAAAAGAACATTCAACTACGCACATGGGCTTCTAACGATTAGAAGTTAGCGAGCTCCTTTCCTAAAAGTGGTGCTTGTAAGTTTCACGGATTAAATTGAACTTATAAGTAAACTTTGCTATTCGAGAATTTATTACTACGACCTCGGAAGTCACCACCCCCATGTGTTATCGTCATTCGGCACACAGTACCTGGCAAACCTATTAAAATGTATCACTGTATTTTCAAACCCCTTTCCGTAGTTTAGTAAAGCATACATATATTTAAATTACATTTTCAAAGCTGGATGTTACAGGATGCAGCACAATTGCAGGAAATTAATCTGAAAAACCTCTTAAAATGTGTTTTTTAGCTTCTACTCTGAATTTAAACACCTTTCAGTAATTTGGTACAACATACATATATATAAAATTTTCAAATCTGGATGCAGCAGGATGCAGCGCAATTAAATTTATTTCGTTAAACCTTGATTTTACGACGTATATAATGACAGGCAATTAATCTTGTCTACATAAAAATAAACCAATCCAACGGAGTATCGAAAGACCCAAAAAGACGTAAGGAAGTATAATGTAACAAAGTAACGTCGTTACATTCAGTGGCGTAGCTAGAAGATATTTGAGGGTGGATTACACATCCAGGAGGATTAAAAAGAGCCCTCCACGCAAAATTTAGAAATTTGTTTGTTTACAAGTGAATTTTCATTATTTGATTGTACTTTTTTTAATTTTCTTAGTCACTCAAATTTGATTGTAAGCATTCATACTTGCAAACATTTAAATTTTTCAAAAGGTTCGAGACTTGTGTTCTTAGCATAGTAGTTAAATAATGATCTTCATGGTCTCCAAAATATAAAATCAACAATTAAGTTGAGTTTTTTAATTTATTAATCTTTCGTATTAAAATGTAAATCAATTAAATTGTTTTGTAACATTATATTTGGTTCATTGCATTTTCCAACTGCCTTAATCAAATAAATATAATTTGTAGGTTACATTACTATTAGTTAGTAATTATTCGATAATTGCCATCTACTATAGATCAGGTCAGCTTTATAATTGCGAACGCCAGACGACACATGACACATATTCACGCTTGGTCGAAGTTACATGCACAATTTCAAGTCTATAGCTTATTTTTCATTCTCGATATATCCAACAAACAGACAGAGAGCTATTGCTATAAGTTAAAACCTGATCGTAATAATCTGAGGTTATTAAAATATTGTATTTTTTAATGATGTCACGTGCTTATGTTAGGTATTTAAGTCAGGTAGTTGTCATTGATTGTGTCATTTCTATAATTATGTTTTTGGTTGAATATTTACTCGCAATGTTTACTTCAATAAATTATATAAATTAGTGTAATTTTAATTGTACCATAAATCTGTATATTCGTAGCATTAGAGATCAGTAGGACTAAATTATATTCATCATCTGTATTACATAAATATTTCTGTAATATAAGTGTAATATTTCTTACATAAATACATGTATAAGTGTTTAAAATTGTAAACCAAACATATACTCATATATGTTCTTAAATTGAATTTTTCAGTTACATTAATATAATATATTTAGGAAAATTTTGTATTTATTAACGATGTCACGTGCTATGTTAGGTATTTGAGTCAGGTAGTTGTCATTGATTTTTTCATTTCTATAATTATGTTTTTGGTTGAATACTTACTCGCAAGTTTCTTTTTTAATCCCCTAAGTTTATTATAGCTATTACATATCTCTTATTACAGATTTTTTAGCGTAATTATTAATTTATTTTAATACCAGTTAAGGACTTCACATTATAATATGTTGCTTTTGCCCTATTAATTTGAATATATTCCAATAGCACAAAAAATATATTTACCATCGTTTTAAGCCTATATGCAAAATATGATGAAATTATGACATTTTATTCGTTGTGCACCATCTCACATTTTGTTCGTTGTGCACCATCTCACATTCTGTAAAGTTTCTTTGGAGTTATAAAGAAAATTCAATATTAATATAATTAATTCGATATAATATCTATGTTTTGCAGATATTTTCGGATAGAAAACGACTTATTTATTCGTAAGATAATAGAAATCAGAACCGTTCCGAACTGAGGTTGCTGTCAGCCTCATGTTCAGGGTTTGTCGGCACTGCTTGGCTCTGCCCCCACTCTTTCTCTCCACCGGTCTTGATCACTCAATTCTTCCACTGCATAAGGAGCTCGTGCAGGAACACTACGTTGAACAATGAATCTTCTCAAAAAGACCTCTAGAACGAACCACCCAAGCACAACGGAAATCAACCCTTCTCAGCAAATCTGGTGAATCAACTGAAACTGTGACTATCTTTTTTAGGAGCAGCAGATAATTTTTTCACTTTCTTTAACTTATTACTTAACAAATTTGTAGAGGTACCCTAAATGAAATGAACAGTGTGCTCCACTAATCTGATCAAAGAATGGAGAGGGAATACTCCAGATGTGTCTTCTCATCTATGGAATTAGTTTCATGAGTAGCGTAATAACAACACCTTAACATGAAAGAGTAATAGCCAGATAAGAGTAAACTTGGCCATTTATTACTTTTAAGGTATATACAAATTTCAGTTGAAAACATATTTGCCTAAATTTTCAGATATAAAATCTGTTGATCTTTTAACACATACATTATTGTGGTCTATAATATTAGGTAGACAATGAAACAGGATTGATCCGCAGGGTTTTTTATTTTGTTAATCTCACCATATAGAGTTATTTAATATTTCTTTAATTCAAGCAGAAGCATTCAAAGTAATGAGAATTCTAAATTCTCATAATAAGTAACCATAGAAATATGGTTAAGACAATATTATGAATGTCTTCTGGGCTGTGGAAAGCAACTTGTTAGCAAAGTCAAGGGATAACACCATTTTTATGGCAATGACATTTAAACCCCTTAGTTTTAATGGTGGCCAATGTCGCAGTTTAGTGGGTACAACGGTTATCGCAAGATTACCAGATCAAGCAACGTCGAGCGTGGCTCCTGCTTGGATGGGTGACCGCTGAGCGATCCTGTCCTTGCAAGCAGCCCGCCTGCCCGGCCATTGGTAGTAGTCCGGAAGTCACCTATAAGCCGTTGATCCCCAGGTTAAGTGTTACAGAGGGCTTCTTAGCCCTAACTTCGCCTGGTAAAATAAAACATATTTACTTTACTTTAATTACATTCTAATATATCATTTATTCAGTACATTCTTTATAGCTAATGCTCAGTGTATCAAATTGTCCAGATTATGTACTATTTTTATTATTATAGATCCTAAAAGGCTCAAACATTATTTTATTAGTTTACACACCTCTGCACTTCGGCATAACCTCAGTACAAGAAATCAAATAAATGCTAAAATTCATCACTACGTAAAACCAAGTCTTCAACTAACCTTCAAACTGTAAGATAATTAATATTATGAAATTTATAAGACTATATACCGAAAAGCTAGCAGATAGATAACTTATGTAAAAATGAGAGAAAATGTAACTATGAAAAAGGAAAGGAAGAGGACATCCCGGGTGTTCACTTCATCAAAAGTTGGTGTGCCTTGGAGATAACTTTTCTGGACCACTTTCGACATCACTCACTCACTCTCTTAACCGTTATGTGACGCAACTTTTATTTAATACCTAGTGCACTATCTCACCCCTTGAATATTCTAGTGACTAAATTTTTATTTACATAAAAAGATTACTTCCTCGGATATTCAGTATGTTGCCGAGTTGAACATTAAAGCAACGACGCCTGAAACCGCCTATCGCCAGTTTCGTTAGTTGTTAAGTACAATTGTAGCCAAATATATTTAGCCCAACTATTCCTTCCTCGGAGACTCAACGGTCAGATTTAAATAACGTAGCAAAAAACGTCTGAAACCACCTGTTTTCAAATCTTGTATTAAACTTCATTTATCGATTCAATTTTGGAAAAATAGATTTTACTGACCAATTCCTTCCTCAGAGACTCGGTCTGATTTCTTAAGATTATTTGAATAATGGAGCTTTGTATGCCTGAGATCGTCTTCTTATAGTTTTAGATTTAATACTTTTTATGGGTAATATTGTGGCAGTGAACCGGATTTTCAAACATCGTGTAAATTTGTTGTTTTAATCTATTTTAAAAACTCGAAACCTAATATGATGTAGAAAACTAAATACAATGATTGGTGTCTATAAAATTTAACTCTGGATAATTTGCGAAAGCAAAAAGTAATACAAATTAATATTAAGAGAGCTATAATATGCAATTACCAATTTTATAGAAAATATAGTTTTTTATGGTTTTATAGTTTGTTTTACAGAAAATATAAAGTAACAAAGATCAAGAATTTAATTTACTGCTGGAAGGAGCAGCAAACAAGGGCGGGTAAACTTTTTTTGTTTACTGTAGTGACGAATTATAAAGAGATGTAATATAGAAGATTAGATTATTAGAAGTCCAGGGTCACTGCACACATGTCAAGGCTTCTTAAATATTATATTTAAGGCTTCTTATTCCATTATAATCTAAAGTCTTGATTTTTTTATTCGTAATTTTTCTTTCCTTTATAAATATTGAGTAGGACATTCCAGTTTATTCACGGTTTGCGTCCGTGTTTTCATGCGCAATCCACAATTATTCTAAAACATTTTCATCCATAATTACTATACAAAATCTACAAAATCAAATATCCTGCCGCATTACTTCTTGATGAGAGTGCATGGCCAAGAACCGTTTCTGAAAATATAAAGTATCTTCAACCTGACTAAGGATAAACCACCTCGACAGGTTGAAAAACAGAGATGTTATCCTGTACGTAAACCGGACGTGACAGGGATGGTTGTTTAAGTTGAATCCTCTCACATATGCAAAGTTACCCTCATGGTAGATATAGTTAAAGTGTGTTTGCTCTTAGAGATCTAGCTAGAGTAGCTGATTTATTTTTATTGCTGTTGTAACGTATATAACATCTATTGAGACAAACATAATTGCTTAAGCTATTATCATTAAAATTATTAAGGTATGTGTTATTTATTGGCTGAGCATTACCGTGACCTATGACTCGTGGGGAAATTACATAAGATATTTCAAAAACTAATGATTCTTAGACTTTAAATTTGCACGAATCTTCATTTATATCCAAAAAGAATGAGTTTGATGATGGTACATGTTATGTTATTCAATGAAATTTGCCAGAATGTTTGTGAATATTTTTACATTGGTCTTATGTATAACCAAAATGAAAAGGAGAAAATAACAGAGTATATAAATTTTTTAACAAACTGAGTCCATTGGTCCATTGTGATTTCAAGAAGTATCTTTTATTCATAAAATATAAGAAAAAAATAGAATAGTAAGTCGATGTTAAAACTTCAACGCTTTTATTATTTAAACGTGAAACCTACATAATGAAATAATTTTAAAGAAACAGGTGGCAAAAAATCTCCAGAAAACATTCATGTCCATACATTCAATTTTGAATGAAATATCACTTCTGCATGGACAATAATGAGTCTATAATGGTGAATTTATATGAGCATCATTGAAACCTATCACGTAGTAGGACGCTAAAATAATTCAAATTTTGAGCCGAGGGATGTAAAAGTCTTTTTATGAAAATTGTGTATGCTCGCCTGTCTGTCCACGTGAATGCAGCACATCTCGAGAAGGAAATGTTCTGTACAACTGAAATGTTGCTTGTATCCTCTGCAATCCCGCGACCCATGGAGTGACGTACTCCTACCATGTGGGTCCAGTAAAAAAACGCTATAAAATTTACATTCAATTAACATAGTTAAATTCACATGTACCAAAACTTTGCTTCATCCAATTCATACCTCATCCGTAATATAAGTTAAATAATGTCTATCCAAGTATATGACTAACTACAAGTAAAAATGTCTTATGTATTTAACTACAAGTAGAAAATTTACATGTAAGACCATTTACAACAAAAGAACACTAAGAAGAAAAGTAGGATTCTAGGTTTTCACCTCATCAAAAGTTGATGTCCCTCGACAGTAAAATCTCTGAACCATTTTCACCACCACTCTACCCCTTACCTGATATTGGAAAGCTATTCTGCCACACACCTCCATTTCTCGTTTGCTACATGACCTAGTAACATTATAAATCTATAATTAATCAGAGTTGTGTTTCAAATTTCAACACAGACTCCGTGTTCCTCATGTCTCCTCAGTATCCAAAATGTCACTTTTTCCCCATATTTTGCACACTCCATGTCATGTTTGTTGTGCACACTGGGTACTCCACACAGTATTGTATAGTCACACGTCATGCCACGTCTTTAATCTTTAATGCGTGGGATCCTTCTTCCTAAAGCTACTGTAAACATGCCGAGCCACAATTTTACTTTTTTAATAACGTTTTTTTCTTGTATTTTCACACTTCATGTCATGCTTTTTGTACACACCGGTTACTCCACATAGTATTGTATAATCACACTTCATGCCACGTCTTTAATATTTAGGTTAGGTTAGTTAGTGTTAATGATTTTTTGTTTTACTGAACGAAGGCAAATTTCAGGAGACATCCTGTTTCCTTCATAAAGTTGATTGTTTTTTTCCCAAGGATACATTAAAAAAATATTTAGATATTAAAATATAATTAATAAAATTAATATAATTTATGGAAGAAATTTTAAGTAAATATTAACATTATTAATTAACAAAGAGTTAGATTTTTTTTATTTTCTGGGTGGTATATGCGATTGTACTAGTAGTTAATCTTAATCTACTTAAATCTTTTCCCCCTATCTTTCCGGATATAAAGGATAGTTTTAGGGATTTTAAGGTTAGGGAATAGTTTTTTACAACCCATATTAAAAAACTTCAAAGAGACTTTATCCAACATACTTGAACATGAATTAAATATTTAAAATTCGTAAATCTGGACTGTCTTAATTTATTATATAATAATGGTTTTACTAAAAATTTAAAAAAAGCACATACCGAGAGAATATCACTTTTGAAGTTGACGTCAGTTGAGATGCTATTCAAATTTTCAAGTAATTCCATTCAATCCGAAAAAATTGGAAACTTTTACCTCATTTTCACCCTCAGTGCCTGTACAACAGTTTTAACTTGTTTAGAGCTATTTTCAAACGTTATACAGAGAGGACTAAAACGAAAAATTCAATTACAACTTTAATATCAAGTTGTGTTGTGGACGCTGCCATTCTTCTACCAAAGTTTCACGCCCTTGCTGATGTCACCCCTAACTCAGTTGCGGACTGGGTTTTGTTGTTTTTTCCAGCCGTAAATTAAATTCCTGTTACTTGTTGCTCTCAGCGTAACTACTTCAACTCTTTTTTTTACAAGATGTTAGTAATTTGACATTCAGACTCGCTTAACTTCGGTGTTAAATAGTTTTTAGATTATTACATTATTTTTACTACATTTAGAGTTATACAGTTCCATAGCACTTTAACGAACGAGATATCGTAAGTATTACTTCAAGTGCTTAAAAACGTACTTTGAAAGAAAATTGTGAAAGTATAACCAAACTACCCTCAAGCTGTTCTTATTTTGAAACCCTTTGATGCAAATGTAGAAGATTAAATGGTGATTTTACTGCATAATAGCAAATCTGTGTTCTATTTATATCATTGCATTGCACGTTTGTTGAATGAAATGAGTTTATTTTCTTTACAAGTTGTCTTTGTTTGAATAATGTTTAGAGTTTATTCTTACATAGGTATAATTTAGTTTGCTTCCTTACTTGTATTGTTCATTCTTATAAGTAGACCGATGAAAGAATAAATAATAATGTTATTTGCAGAATGGGATGATTAACAGTATTAAATGTGTTTCTAATCAGAATATCTATAAGTCAAAATGTTTATGCACTGTAGTAAAAACAAATTCAGTGATTTATTCGTCTAATAAAATAATTATTCTACACACAACGTAGCTATGGTGGTATTGGCCCAGGATCTGAGAATTACTCTCCTAGTGAGACAGTTTGAACACCCCTTTATCTAGATTAGACTTTATTTTGTAATCTAGTTGACTCTGATCTCAAAATGATGCAAAGAGTTCCTTTAGAGATTCTTCGTCAATCTAAATCTCTTCAAAAATGGACTCCAGGGTTTTAGTTTGTGTTTAGTTTGTCACAATGTCAGATATCAGATGCTGCTCTAAGAGGAAGGTAGAATAGAGCTAAAATCAACATCCGCATTAAAGCAATTATTGTTATTTATTTATTTATTTTATTTACATGCAACAATACAGGTTACACACCCAATTACATTGTGCATGATTAAATCAAAATGACATGCAAAAATATCCACACAATCAAATATAATCCAGTCCAGTCCAGTGTTCCACTCAAAATAGTTCCCATTAAATAGATAATTAAGCCTAAAGATAAATAACAGATATATATATATATATATATATATATATATATATATATATATATAAAACAACGTAACTATAATAAAATTATAAACAAAATAACAACAATAAGAAATAATCATAAATATTAACAAAGTCAAGATAAGCCATAACAAAAAGAACGCGTGTGTTTGTGTGTGTGCGTGTGTAATTAAAAGTAAAAACATCTTAATAAAAATATTGTAGTGTAGTATATTTGTTAAATATGTATATGTAAGTTATTAGATAGTCTAGCTCAGTTTATATCCCTCTGACAAAGTCTTTTGTATTGATTAATACTATGCAAAAATATATCAACCTCCCCAGGCAAAGAATTATGTAATCTCATCATTGTATTCAAAGGTGATGAAAAATGTGCCATTGTACGAGAAAAATTAATGTGAAACAAATTTTGAGATCTATTATACAATGATGGTGTGTAAAAATTAATTTTTGACAAGCAAAATGAATCCATTACTTCACCTCTCAGCAATTTAAAAATAAAAAGTAAATTCGCTAATTTTCTACGTTTTTGAAGACTTTCCATTTCAAAAATGCTTAAAAGTTAATTATATGAAATATCGAAGGTAAATTGACCAGTTTCTTTAAAATATAAATATCTTAAAAACCTCTTTTGTACCTTTTCAATTAAATTAATGCGATTAGCAAAATAAGGATTCCATACTATATTGGCAAATTCTAAATTTGATCGGAAAAGTGATATTTACAATGTTTTTAATGTTGAAATTGATTTAAAATTTGAAGACTGTCTAATAATAAATCCCAAATTTTTGTAGGCCTTATTTACAATAGATGAGATATGAGGATTGAAAGTTAATTATAGTTATACCAACGTACGTATGATGTTATACATGTGTTTCTATTATTTAGTCCAGTTGTGTTTATTTATCGAGCTGTGTGAGTAAAATAAAATCTCAATCTACCTGTTACGTATTGTTAGATTACTCTCTTGTTTATAAAACGATTGAAACCTGGATTTTTAAGTTCTCTTTGTAGATAATTAATATTTATAATTATTAATATTAATATAATAATTTGTTAAAATTCATTGAAGTTACTGATCAGACCCGAAAGGATTAAGGACCGTAGCCTTAAATAATGTTTGAAGTAAATATCCTGGACGTGTGATTGTTGCGGAAATATTTCTTTGTGCGTGCTAAATATATCGTGGCCGCATTCAGACAGTACCTGAAGAATAATGGGGTAAGGGTATCCCCTAGTTGACCTTACACTTAAAATAATACAATATACGAAGAAAATAAAAATGTTCAAGACAAAACACAATGATTGAAACGTATGCGTTTGCTCAGTTCGAAAGATTCACTAGCAAAACTGGAATAATGGTTAACAAGACACATACTAATTTAAATAATATAATGTCATCTTTCTTACTGAGCTGGACTGTGTGACAATAAAGCTTGTAAAATTGCAAACTCGGTGAAATTTAACAAATGCAATGCAAGATAAAATATCAGTTTGGAAAAACAACAGCGCTTAGGATGGAAAATGGCACCATTTAAATCTCACCAGCTTGTATAGTCTGGGACTGGACGTAGACTTTTAAAACCCGAGGGATGATGTTGGATTAAATACCTCGGTATAGGGACCGCTGCTCATTTGTCGTGTATGATTCACTATCACTTATTTACATACACAGTGGGGATCTTCACCTTTAATTCAGGGAAAATACATTGGCTTAGAGACTGCTTATCATTTATCTCCCATAACTCACTATCCCTTGTTTACATTCAGAGTAGGGATTTTCAGCTTTTGTACACATTAATTCAGGGTAAATACATTGGCTTAGAGACTGCTTATCATTTATCTCCCATAACTCACTATGCCTTGTTTACATTCAGAGTAGGGATTTTCAGCTTTTGTACACATTAATTCAGGGTAAATACATTGGCTTAGAGACTGCTTATCATTTATCTCCCATAACTCACTATGCCTTGTTTACATTCAGAGTAGGGATTTTCACCTTTTGTACACATTAATTCAGGGTAAATAACTCGGCTTAATTGAATTCAATTCAATTATTTATTCACACATATAATTCGTGCAATTCAAAAAAAAATATACAAATATTGTGTTTTGTCAAGTAAGATAATGGAGCAATTTCTATGATGTGGAAAGCAATTTTTAGTTCTATTACTTGTATGAAAATCATGGAAGTCTGTTTTTGGAATTTGATTCAGATTTTTTAATAGTAAAAATGAGAATTTGGTATACATATATACGAAATTGTATGTATATATATTGTATGTATATATATATATTGTATATATATATATATATACAATATATATTTTTATATATATATATATATAGGTAAAACAATAACGGCGATAAGACGCAACACTGAGGCACGCAGACACTGACCGCACTCCAGGACGATGAATACTTATCAAGAGTACTTTCCAGAGATACACTCTGTTGTCTGAAAGACAGGAATGATCTGAACCAGTTCACTGCTACATCTCTGACGCCATAATGATACAGTGTATTTAGCAGAACTTCATGAGACACACAGTCGAACGCCCTAGACAAATCGCAGAAAACGCCGATAGTTTTCCGCGATCCATCCAGGGCCCGTAGAACATAGTTTGTGAATTATACAGGGCTGATCGTGTAATCTTTCCTTTTTAGAAGCCATATTGATTTATTGAAATTATGTTATTGGTCACTAGAATCGCTATAAGAAAACCTTTTCATACACTTTTGAATACACTGAAACCAAAGCTATGAAACGATAATTATTAATGTCCTCCTGCGAACCTTTGTTATGTAATGGTTTTATTATTGCGTACTTTAGTTTGTCTGGGAAAATACCATACTTTATGGACTGATTAATGAACAGGATGAGAGGAGGAGCAAATTCCAATGCACAGAATGCTTCAGGCTTAGAGACTGCTGCCCATTTATCTCCAATAACTTACTACCATTTGATTACTTTCAGAGTAGGGATCTTCACCTTTTGTGGAGATTAAATCAGGGTAAATACCTCTGCTTAAGGACTATTGCCCATTTATCCCCAATAGTTCACTATCCCTCCTTCACATTCTGAGCGTGGATCTTCACCTTTTATGAGATTATGTAGGAGTATATTCGTCAGTTTAGGGACTACTGCCCATTTGCCTCCCATGATTCACTATGCCTGCTTCTGTTCTGAATATAGATCTTCACCTTTGTAGAGATTAAGTCGGCGTAAATATACCAGCTTAAGGACTGCTGCCCATTTGTTTTGCATGACGCACAAACCCTCCTTTACATTTTGAATGAGGATAAAATGCACTTTCCACATTACTGGCTTTTTGATTTTATCGATTCATGTATTTTTTAAAATCTATAACGAAAAGCTAATGCGGCAGTGTTACCCCAAAACGTTTTATGAGTCTTTGAAATCAAGGCAACAACAAATGAACAACTGAAATTGGCTTGTTATGGATCCATGGAGCCGGAACTACACACTTCTTGACTGAAGTTTGTTTTTGAGACCAAATATATATATATATATATATATATATATATATATATTTTATAGATCGGGAAAACAATGCAAACGCTAGTCAAAGTTCATATGAACCAGAAATGCTCTTAAACCGCGCAAAACTTGTAATGAGGCATTATTTTGGTTTAGTTTACTCTCTGATCCTCTTAAAAATGAACTGAAACTAACTGATATATACCTATTTGCTATAACCATATGTCTCCATCACATTACGTCGTAAGTGCATTCATTGAGAAGGCAGCATACTTTGATGTTGAGAATTACATGTGATGCTACAGGTAACTGCAGTACTCAGTAAATAAATATATTCAGGATCATGTAGAATTTGGAATGATGATAATACTCTTTACGAAGACTGGTATCCAAATTACAAGGAGATATTAGACGTAAAGACAGATTCAAAAAATATCTGTTATCATAATGTATCTCCATATGTAAGATAATTAAGGAAAAAAAGGTGAAAATAACAACTATGTGGTGAGTTAGTGCCGGGCGAGAATGACGGTTAAAAGGGGTTTTCAAGGTAGAGGGGTAATAGAGGGAGAGGAAGGAGGAAATGTTTGAAGAATCGAGGTGAAAAAAGTGAGGTTTTATAGTCCTTGGTGTAATATTCTTTGTAATACCCTGTTTGTAGTTTTTTATCATGGAATTCGGGAATCACCAGTTACCAAATTGAAAGCTATTTTTGCATGTCCTAAAAGCGATTTGTATCTTTTTTTATTTTGAATAATATTACAGAATTGTTCCATGACATATATTCTCGTAAAAATGCCATTACTTACAGACCCAGTAACTATGGCAACTAGACAACTTATGTGAAGACAACAGTACAGATATTCCATTCCTAATTATTCTGATAGACTAATAATAAGACTAAATCGAATGTATACCACCAAAGTGATCCAAACAAGTTTACAAAGCTTTTTATTTGGTTTAGCGCAAATATATTGTATAAAAAACTCTGATTCAAATACTATTGGAATTCTATGACCAAATTTTACCAAACCATCCTCCATATCGACCAAAAAGTAATTAACATTTTTAAGAATTACCATCGGTGCAATACACACAATGTTTACAATACATTCTCTCTTAATATTAGTTTACCATTAGTAATGTTCTCTTTACGGAGCGTGGGCCTCATTTTCCAATGCGAGCCTAACACAATTTAGCTTATATAAGGTTTTGCTAAAAGCACCTAACACAATGTTTCTGGCATTCATGTGCGAAATGTTATTTTTTAGTAACATCAGTTTTGTTTTTTAAATAATAATTAACCTTGAATAATGAAAGAATATAAACAGATTTTTTATTTTTTCTAAAAAGATATTATCGAATTAGTTGTTTGAGGTAAAGGAATCGAATAAAATACACAGAATAATGAACTAAACATATTCTAATACATATTTAAAACCACTTATTCTCATACTTTCCTCTCCCATCACCACTAATAATTGTTTTCTCTACAAAGTTGGACTTACAGTTAAATCTGAGTTATCTTCTTCCTTTTTCGTAATATTCACGATTTTCACAGGTTCTGTACTAGCGCGAGTTTTATTCCGCAGTAGCGTCTAATGCAACATGTTTTTTTGTCAACGGGAACAGATTAGATGGATAAATATTATATTACCACTTATGAAATTAAGAACTAATTAAACAAAACAAAATAAAAACTATGCCAGAAATATTAACAAATTAATAATGAAATAGAATTTTTTTTAACTATTCCAAATATTATACAACGGAACCCAAGTGGATTCTATTTAGTTGGTGTGTGTGTGTGTGTGTGTGGTTGGCACTGTTAAGTTTTTATTAAATGCATGGAATAGGCACACAACATGGTTGTTGTGGATCCTGACTTATGCGTATCACAACGCTCTGATATGTTTTGTTTACTTTAACCTAGGTTGTAGTCTTGTAGTAGTAGTAGTAGTAGTAGTAGTAGTGTGGTAGTCTTGCATTATTTTAGTCATTTAACTGTAGAGAGATCGGTTTCCAGATCTCGAAACGTAGTGTTACTGATTGTATTGTATCACTGACCGATTGCAAATGTCCGGAAAGAATCCTGTATCCTTCATATTCCTAATATGTTCAAACTAGCCTTACAAAGGCTTCACAAGAACATTCACTTCTATAACTGTGCTTCCTATCCATACACTATTTATGACTTATTTAATTTATTAGAGATAAAGTTATTATTATTTCATGAATTTAATTATTTAGTAAATATGTTTAAGCGGTATGAAAGGTAAAATTTTTGATGTTATTTTACAAATCAGACTACAAAGCCTTTAGCAGCCTTTGATCATTGGGGATATTTTTTTACTAGTCGGTGATTAGTAAAGCTTCAGCCATTCACGATGAAGCCCTGTCCGTTTCACTCAGTCGGATAAGAATTACTGCTCGTGTGGGTTTTTGGTTTAGTATTAGAATATTGTACGTAGTGAAAGGAGGAAAACTAACATGATTGTTATGAAATCGTGCGGTTATGTGGATTAGTCAATTCTCAACGTTTTCCATTAGGTACCGTACTCATATATTTTACACGAAATATTGCATTTAAATTATTTGTAAAACAAGAAAAAACTTTACAAATTGAAAAAGTTAGTAAAATTATAGAACCTTTATTAATAATCCTCACAACATTGTGAATGCAATTGTAAGAGGATAAATAAATACAATAAGTTATAAATCAAAGCCTTACATAGTAAACCCTTCAAATAAAAAAATATTCAATAACAAAATTTGAATATTTTGTATATTTAAATATATTATATTATTATATTATATATAATATATAATATATTATAAATGATATAACGTATATTTAATATACGTTTTAATTTTTAATGTTTCTAAATAAGTATTGTTTTACAAAAGTATTAATTTTACAATTCTGTGAATATTCCATAATGGCCATTGGCTTGCTATTTGTTTTAATAAACTTTGTATATTATTCTGACGAGGATAGCTTTAAACTTAATCTAGAAAATACATTATTTAAGTAATAATAATATAACAGAAACAAAGAATATACTGTAGTACATGGTACAAGTAGTGCGAACTCTGTTAAATAATAACTCTTTTAGGGTTGGTAATAGTGATTGATTATTGCACCTAGATGTAATATTCTTAAATATTGCCTGAGATAAATATAAATGACTGGCTTTGGAATTACACTTAAACTAATTTTTGAATACAATTTCCTATAGCCCTAATCATGATCGCTTTTGAATAGCCATTGCAAGAGCATCCCTTAATAATTTGGCCACTAAAAATAATTCCATTGCAGTGAGCTTCCTCGTAGGCTGATAAACTTGAAATTTCCTTGACCGTAACGAGACAGCTACAAAGTCTATCACAAAATCTTAAAGCCACGAAATGTAGCAGATTTGTAATTATTGATTAAGAACATATCTAAAACAACCCCATACTAATTAGCTTAAGCTGAGATAATCATTAAGGAAAGAAAATCTGTATCCACCGAAGGGTTAAACACTTGCAACTTCTATACCGGTTTTATTTATTGAAACCAAAAAATATTAATTTACTTCTTTTATATACTGAGTTAGAAGTAATTCACTAGGAGTTCTCGGCTTAGTAACTATTAATATACGAAACATTTTTACTTATATGACTCTCAAGAATGTGGCTTCATGGCTGACAAAGGCCAATTGTCAAACGGATATTACAACCCTTATATCGGAAGAGGGTTGTACTCATCTATGTATAATACATATGAGTATTAGCGTGATGATTACTTTTTCATCTTACACTATAATCGGTGTAAGTTTTTAGAATTACAAAACGTATTGTTATGCTTTTATCTATCAATAGGATAGTAATAGTTCACTTTCTTGCACTATTAAATATTTAATGTTTTCGAAGACTAATGGAAGATGGAGTGTTACAGCTGTTGGTACTGAAAGAGAGTGGAAGAGAAGAACGAAGAGAATGGAGAAGAAAAGAAATGACTGGGTTTTTAACTTATAGTTGATAAAACAATAATTGTAAATGCGTTATACAATTCTTGTACAATTTTATAGTTTCAATTAAGAGTATTCATGCAACTAACAGAAAATATTTAATATAAAACGTCGGAGTTGGTAAACATATATCAGTTACGTGTAAATAACATTTCAAAAGTGAAATGTCAAAATACAGTCGTAGTATTATGGTTAAATTAAAAACAGGATAAACCTGATATGGGGAAGGTCAAAGCGGTGTTGTCGGGGGCTCGGTTTGACGCAGCGAATGAGCTCGTAGCCGTTTCCTAGGCAATGGAACTCCACCCTGTTGCTAAATTTCTACTGCGCTATGCGCTGACCCTGCCGAGCGCGCGTGCTGTACCGTTGCCGAATAACGTGGTCAGTTGTGTTCTTTATCTCTCTGTCGTGCGCCTCTAATTGTGAACGATCTGTAGCAAAGTAATTGAGAGTAAAACTATTTAAGCTATCACATAAAGTTAGATGCTAAAGAGTTTTCTTTTACTCGTGCGGAGACATACTAAAATCAATTAAACAAAAAATGTATCATTGTATTATAAGTTGTACTCAAATAATATTTTTTTGAGAAACACTTACGGGCAGACAGAGCACTAAGAAAGATAGGACAAAATTATTGATGATATTTTTCTTAGAATCAAGTATAGTACTCAAAATTTTAGATTTAATGTTTTCAATAAATATAAAATTCTGTAGTAAAAGTTATTATATTACTAATTTAAACATCGCCCTTATGGTACAAAAACAATTCTGCGTATTTACTATATTATAACCCAGATGGATTTAGATGACACAAGCTTTGTGACGAGGAAACAATTTTGTGACAGGATGGTGAAATAAGTTTAGATCAGAGCATGCGTGATGTATGCACGGTTGTGACTGTATATTTACAACCAGAACCATATAGAATTATAGTTGGTGGCGTACCAGGCCTAATTTTCGGTGGGGGAGGGATTTTAAAACCGTGCGAGAATATCGGTAATGTGTAAAAAATATTACACTTTTTCAAATTGGGTTTCGCTACTGCGTATAATTAAGTAAAGCAAAAATGTCTGATTGTTTAATTTTATTCATAATAGTTACGTGTATGAATGTAGTAAGTCCTACATTTTAATCACTTCTTAGGTAAAGTAAATGTATCTAAAATCTAGAAATAAAGATTAATAAATCGGTCTAAGTAGTCAGTTATCGAAGAAGTGTTGATAAAGACAGCATATTTCAATAAACAAAACATACAATGACATTATTTAGTTATGCAGTACTTCTAATTATGCGTTCTGTAAAGTATTAATTATAATATAATATAAAACTTATAGTCGTAGTTATTTTGGTTTTTAGTTTCCATTGTACTGTTGTGGTAAAACTATCTATTTCACATGGGTATATAATAATATGTAAGAAAATAAAAGTGTAGAAGGCAGAGGAGTCGGTATTATCTTTAGTAACTGGTCTATTACCGTTTAAATATATGTACAATTTCTGTTAGCCCCTAAAAAAATTACTTTGAACCTATAAAATTAGTTATAATTAGAAAATATATCCTTTGAAGAGTACTAAACAACTCCTTTGAAACTAATACAACCGTTATTAAACTGAACATCTAACAATATAAACACTTTGCTTCTTTACTTTAAGATTAACCCTCTTTAATTGCATATAATGCATACACTAACATACCTTACACTTACTGGAAACCCTCCACTTCCTCTCAAAACGACGAGGGTGTAACAATACACTGAATACTTATTTTTAGAAATAGAAATAAGTCGCATTACATCAATTTACTGTGTTTTAAATTTTTCAACGTAATGTGATTACTTACAGTGGCAAACAAACTCTAATAATTATATTACTATTACGAGTTTGCTAGAGTAAAACACTCTGCGAATATTGAATCCACAAATTATATATTAATCTTATAAATAAATGTAAATATAATTTGTCCACTTAAAGCCAGGATGGCTTTAAATAAACTACTTGTTTACCAAATTCAAAGAATGTCCACTATTTTATACTGTCGCAATCCGCTATTAGCTAAATTGCCTACCTAATTACACACAAGACTATATTTATCACTTACAATGTCACTAGTTATTACCTCATCTGTCATCCATCTGCCAAGATCACGAGTAATGCCACCTATACTGTCGCAATCCACTATTAGCTAAATTGCCTACCTAATTACACACAAGACTATATTTATCACTTACAATGTCACTAGTTATTACCTCATCTGTCATCCATCTGCCAAGATCACGAGTAATGCCACCTATACTGTCGCAATCCACTATTAGCTAAATTGCCTACCTAATTACACACAAGACTATATTTATCACTTACAATGTCACTAGTTATTACCTCGTCTGTCATCCATCTGCCAAGATCACGAGTAATGCCACCTATACTGTCGCAATCCACTATTAGCTAAATTGCCTACCTAATTACACACAAGACTATATTTATCACTTACAATGTCACTAGTTATTACCTCGTCTGTCATCCATCTGTCAAGATCACGAGTAATGCCATCTATACTGTCGCAATCCGCTATTAGCTAAATTGCCTACCTAATTACACACAAGACTATATTTATCACTTACAATGTCACTAGTTATTACCTCATCTGTCATCCATCTGCCAAGATCACGAGTAATGCCACCTATACTGTCGCAATCCACTATTAGCTAAATTGCCTACCTAATTACACACAAGACTATATTTATCACTTCCAATGTCACTAGTTATTACCACATCTGTCATCCATCTGTGAAGATCACGAGTAATGCCATCTATACTGTCGCAATCCGCTATCAGCTAAATTGCCTACCTAATTACACACAAGACTATATTTATCACTTACAATGTCACTAGTTATTACCTCGTCTGCCATCCATCTGTCAAGATCACGAGTAATGCCACCAATACTGTCACTTCACAAATTTATTTCTTAAAACTCTCCTAGCTGTACTACTACAGCTCCTTATATGGCCACTGGTGCTTCCAAAACATTCAAGTGGAGAAGTTCAGAACCTCCTAGACGAGTGGATAAGGATCACAGAAAGGAGGGATGGGGATAGCCGGATCAAAGAACTGACCCAACCCTCTGACCGTTCCCCTTCCAACAACGATATTCATCTGTTATCTCTTTGCATCGCAGGTTGGCCTGTTTGTCTAGGACATTCTGTCACACTCTCGTAACATAATACATGTAAGGCCTTTGAAACTTCAGTAGACATATTTAACGTGCACGAACTTATATTTTTGACATTGTAGGATACGAATATGAATAAAAACACACTTGTTTATAACCACTTTAAGTTTGTGGGTGCGTGATAAATATAAGTATGTGGAATTTGTTTAAACTAAGGAGGGCTGATGCAAAAATATATTCTCGCAAAATCAAATATTTTAGTTATTGTGATAAGTAAGGTCTTCCATTAACGATATTTACACTTAAATTAAAGTTCCTCGTGAAACACGAAACTATCATTGTGATAGCCATAATAAAGTTAAACTTTAGGATAGCTGATAGTCGGTGTATATATTATGTCCAACACATAAGATGTACAAATCCAGTGTCATTATCTAAGATCGACATAATGGCGTTATTGGTTTAACGTATACGAGACGTGTGTGAAAAACAATATTTTAGTGGCAAAGCATGACATCTTGTGGTACACTTAATGTCTCAATTAAGTTTGTGATAGTCGCACGTCTTCAACGCAAATCAATGACATTATTAATTTTTGTGTATATTATCTTATTGCTGTTGAACAATCTATGACGTCATGCAAATAAATATATCAAAGCGAAATATCTTCTATTTAATTTTGTACGAACACTATATAAAAATAATTTGTTATATGAACGCGTTCCTATGCAATCAGTTTTGTTCGAATATCTGGTAAAAAATCCATAAAATATTTCCTTTTATATAAGTGAGTTTATATGAACGTCTATATACAGATAAACGAAATAATGGGCTTAGGCCTTTTGGCGAACATGATAACTATCTCAGGGAAATGGAAAGCACAAGGCACACGAAAACTGCAGTAGTGTCTCCTTGCTGAAGTTTTAGTCAACAATGTTTAAAAATTATTTTCCATTAGATAGAAACAGCATATATCACTCTCGACATCAAACGAAACACCCTAAATTGAATTTTTATTGACATACGAAATACTAATTTTGAACTATTATATTCGAAGGAATATCAGAATATTCTTTGGAGTTCTCTTACCAAGTAATAACAATTCCTTACTATGGTAACAATTTAGTCACATATTAATATTTCTTTGTATGTTAGAAGAAGAATAGTACGTCGCAGGGACTGGAATCTTTCCTCATCTTCAGGTATTATAAAACACGTAAGTAAGATAGAAGTACATAGAAATCACATTTTTGTGTTCCCTGCAGTGATAATTTCCCAACTGAAGAAGTCCTTTGTAGTAGATATAACAACAGTAATATCCGCTTTGAGCATTACACTATTTTACGTGACGCAAAAAGCATGAAAGGAAGAGAGAGGCTGTAACGAATTTTAAATTGAGGCTTTAAAGTTATTAAGCTAATTTCCGAGCCAATTTTGCAGGACATTACTGATGCTTATTTGTTATTTTATGTTTAAAAAGCAGTTACAATCAGTTGATTTTTTAAGTTTGTTTTTTGTTTCGTTCATTCTTCTAAAAGACCTCGGAGTCACACCTGAATACTCTAGTTAATATTGTGTAGTATAATGGAAGGTGGCGGATAAAGAGTTAAGCACTTGTATACATCTTCAACACGCGGGAATATACCATATTATTGTACATAAATAACAGTAACGTAGAACTCTTTGTGGCACACTGGAATCTATATGACCACAGAGTGTGTTCGAAATAAGAGTATTATATGAGAATACCGGGAATTTTTAATAGCTAGCATGTGGCAGTCGTAGATGAATTTTCACACTTTGGTTTTCTATTATAAAAATTATTTAACAATTCCCTACCGGAATGTCCATTTGTGTCTTTTGCTCACAGCGTGTTCCTGTTGGCCTTTATTTATTGCGATTAGCAACTATTCTATGGTCAGAAAACTAACGTAAAGAGTTCTTACACATAACTATCTTAATAAACGCGTTTAAACGTGAAGCACCAAATCTAAGAATATAGAACTACATTAGTTAAAGAGCTAGTAAAATATAAATTAGTCATCACATAACTCTACACTTTCATCACTCCTTGGGTATAAAGTTAGAAATAGATCTCAATGGAGTTATTCAAATAAAGTTTCTATGAAAAGGCAAATTCATGAGAATATTTCCCCTACTAAAATTTAGCTTATGAGATGTTTTTTGCGATAAGACTGTGAATTTGGCAAAAACTTACAATTAAATATTTTTGGTTTCTTTACTTATGAGTTTTAAAGGTAAAGATCAACACTTAATGAATGTTTAAATAATCTTCATGTATATAATTGAAATAAACAAAAATTACAATAATAATGAATATTATTGGTATATTTATTACATGTACTACTACTACATTGATTCTATTATATTACGTAATAAAAAGTATAAGTTAATATATTCTAATCACTTATCCCTAATGGTTTAATTATTTACGTACATCATTGTAATTTTGCGATAAAAATCATGTCACTTTCAGATTGGTTGAAATATAACTGGTATATTGGATTATCCGTAGTTGCGATTCCATGTCGACCAAATTTTCTATCAGCCATGCTTTAAACTATACAGGATGCATTATAAAAATAACGCACGCAGTTTTACTATGACGTGACTATTTATTGCAGCGCGCTCAGACCGATCGGGTAAATTAGTCGGGTTCTGCCTTTTCCAAACTTTCCAGATCTTCTTTTTGGCCCGGTGACTTTGCCCAAAGTCTATTTTGTAATTTTACATGGCGCGATGGAGTGCTCGCTGTACCAGCAGAGCGCGATAAAGTTTTGTGTACAGTTTGGGGAAAAATGCAACGGAAACTACAACAAGAAGCCTTTGATAAGGAACACATTTCGAGATATCAGTTTGGAAGTGGCACACATAACCTTCTCCCAAACCTAAAACATCATGCAAGTGCATATCTCGCAACAAAACAATGCTGATTGTCTTGTTTGACATCAGTGAAATCGTCCATTTTGTGTTTGTACCGCAAGGATTTTGCTCTTCATTGTATTGGAACTCATTCACGTCACTTGTTAACGATGTTGGTTTTCGAAAATATTTAATTGTAAAATACTAAGGCCTTGCACGACCTTTCGGGAAACTGTTACTTTCTCAAGCCAACGCTACATGGATGTGGCAAACGTATCTGTAATAATTAATTTGAATGATGACATATAAAATATCACTGTAATGGTACCTCGTTCAGGGGATGAGTTATGTAACAACCAGTAGTGATACAAATGTATATTTGTTACTGCTATCATAATATTAACTTATGTGTTAGTAATACGAAGAAAATAAAATATTCTGTACATTTGCCATCGTTCAGAGATAAAAACAAAGCACACTACGTTACGACATCTTCAATCTGATCTTTTCTTCAGGTAAATAACCAACACATAATTAAAAACTAGGTTCCAATAAACAAATCATACCAGAGCGTTGTGACACTCATAAGTCAGGAATCACACACAATCACCATGTTAAGTGTCAACTTCTATTAACTCTAGAGTTATTTGCAAGTGCATTTAGAATTTTAAAGGGTGAACAAGAACTGAAATTAGATATTAACTTCGTAATATGTATTTGTTTTAATTGCGTGTAGGATTAATTTGGTGAACATAACACATCAACAGTTAGTTTCGTCATTCCGGATGGCAATTTATTTTTGGGAATTTAAAAAGAAAATACTTTAACATTACAAAAAATTTTACAAGTCTATTAAAATAAAAGTCCAAGTTTCTAACTTTAACTGCACCGTTTTGAAGACTGTATTAAAAAGAAACTTTTATCAACATAAAATGTAGTTTTTACATTAAAAAAATATATCATCCAAATATTTTTTGTTGTAATAAAATTATTTTATATGAAATATTTGTATTCATCTTTATGTAAATAATGTATTAATGATGCTCTTAAATATTGGAAATGTGAGGGAAACATAATTCCCACACTGGCACCGCGCGGTCTGTACGTTACTTACAGTTCAGTGAGTTATTATAAATGTTTGGTATCAGGCTAATACTGTGGTGTAAAAATTCTTACTACATAGCTCAGTGTTCTCAATATTTTTGAATTTACGATAATAAAGTATAAAACGAAACCAATTGTAATAGTTCAATATCAGGCAACGATTAACCACAATGTTCTATTCAATCTTTGGCCTGAAATAAACTGCCTGCGAATGCTTAATGAAGGAAGCATAGAAACAAAATGTAAGTAGTTGGTATTTTAATTGCAAATATGTTTTTACTCTGAGGCAAGATACCCCAGAACATTGTTATAAATACATTGTTTACCGTTTTGACCAGTGTGTCACTGGATGGGTTTCAATTTGTGGTTTTACAATCAGCTTTTCATTTGTATTTAGTTAAAGAACTTGCCTTCCAATTAAACTTGCAGCAATAACAGTGTATTTTGGAAGATCTTAATAAAATAGTTTTTACATTTGATTTTCAATATTTTTTTAACATTTCCAAACACGAGAGAGTTGTAAAGTTAACATACCTTTCTTGATATTGTTATTGAAAAATGTGTAAATTTTCAAAACGATCAACAGTAAATGAGCATGTAATTTTTATTTTGACACGTTGTATACGTGTTCTACGAAAAAAGTTATGGAATATATTGGGAACTAAGATCATCCCACGAAAGTGGTATAGTAAAGGCTTGCATAATATTTTAATCATTACCATATTTATTATACACATAAACATAAAAATAAAAACGTTTTATCGCTTATAAATAAGAGTTAATAGAGTTTATACAAGGTATATTATCTTGATTGTTGAATGAATAATCAATATCTGTAACAATATAAAATTGATTTTAATACCTATCTGCAAACACCAGTTAGTGCAAATTACCATATATCCATAATAATCCACGTTTCATAATTACAAGGGCATTAAACCCTGACAGGGTATTTTCAACATTTTTATCAAAAGAATTTATGTTATTTGGATTATATAATTTAGATTGTTTTTACATTTAAAAGTTTACTGTAACACTTGATTATCTCTCCATAGGTTATAATTAAGCTTCTAATAAACAGACAAAGAGTTGAATTTATTACACGAAAGCAAGCGTGCTAAATAGTGATAAACTGTACAAGTGTTGATGTTAAACAGGAATAATTAAACAACTTTTATAAACTGTAGAGAGGTTGAATGTTAAACATTACTTCACTACTGACTTCTTGTCATTTATCTCGGAACATTTTATAACAGATTCAGACAGTTTCTCTGTATCTTTACATATTTTTGACTCTTTTAAAGTTACAGGAAGTGGTACGAGGCTAAAGATCGTTTTTATGTGTTATATGCTTCCTACAAGTTGTACACTAATTACAATAATAATTTGTCAGTACAAAATAACGAGTGAAATAGAAATATATTAATATAAATATGTATTTCATCTGGTGTATTGACGATGTTTGCATGGAGAAATATATAGAAATCATATTATTCTATGGCGAAGTTGGGTAGGCCTACTAACAAAACATCAATGTCGGAACTTGCAGTAATAACACGGCACACCACTCTCGCCTGTGCTGATTTTATATGGGCACAATGAAGTGTGATGACGGTGCACGTTACTCCAAGAGATTTGGATGAGCGTTAGTGAACATACAAGTATATTCATTGGTATTGTAGGTAACCATGATGCCAACGAGAAAATCTCAGAATAAATAACTATGTATAGATGCCGATTAAAATTACATATTATTTTAACAATGCGATATAGTAACACATGTAGCTGTAGACTTGACTTTTTCCGTTCAACATAATTTCTATAATATGAGAAACACAGATTTAGTTGATGGTGCATATGATCTTATGTGTACCGAGTTGCTATGATTATAACTATACTATATTAGAGTAAATACATTTATAAACAAACTGAGTCCTATCATGTGAGGTTTCAACAATATTAGAATGGAAATGCGTGTAAGATTTGAAAGAAAAATTGATATCGTTCCTAGCTTGAGTACCTTATTAGCTCACCGAAACTTTATTATTTGAATATTGCCATTAAACCTATATTACTATAAAACATGAATGTCTCTATATAGCACGATATCTCGAGAAATATTTCAACAGAAAACTTAATTTGTCATGAATATTCATTTCTAAATAAACAAGAATGGGTTCTGCGATAGTACCTGTGCATTATTGAGGCCCATTGCTCGAAAATTCATGTGGTGTACTGCTACTTTGTTAATATTTATAACTCAGACAACGAATGAGTTAAATGAAACTAGCCCATATTATTATTGTCCAACTTGAGCTTGGCACATTTTAAACAGAAAAACTATAAACATTTTATAAAATTATTTTCAGACGGTATAAGAGAAAGCTATTTTGGTTTACATTCAACGTGCTAAAATGAAAATACAATAAAATTTAATCAAATGAAATAGGCATATCAACTGCATAATTAAACAAATGATTAAATTACTGTAAATAAGAAAATTTTCATATGAATTAAATTATGAAAAAGCAATTAAAATATACTTGTTTAAAATAATGTTTGAAATGAAAATATCAATAAAATTTAATTTAAATTTAAAATTTAATATTAATTTGTAAAAGAAACTAATCACACTAACTGAATTGACTTTAGTTTTATAATTTAGAGCCATTCAACGATAGAATTTCAACAATAACACAAAGTTAGTGGTATGAAAAGGTGATTTAGTTAATCGGTTTTGGGGTTTTTGCTTGAGAAAAAATCTTTCTTTAGAACCTTTTGGTACTTTAACTTTTGAGACCAGAGTGTTAATAGCTTTTGCTGAAATTGTGTAAAGCGCTTAAAACAACTACATTTAAATACTTATGCTACGTATTAATGTAGTTTTAGATTTATTTTTTATACTGACTAAAAGTATAATAGTTGGATCACTAATAGAAAAGTCTGATGTTATGTACGTGAAGGTGTGACGTTTTCATCGTTTGTCTCTTCCAATCCGCTTTTATCTACACTAACATTTATACTTTTCCTTACAACCATTAGAACAGAAGGAGCAAAAATTCAAGAAAGATAGTATATAGTAGTAATGACTAATGGGACCGACAAAAACTGGATATTAATGAAAATTAAAATGTACTTTTCATATAAAGATTGTCTTCACCAACGACGTTAGTAATAACGTTCGTTAGACATAAGCTGGTCGCAAGATACAATAACTATATTGAAAATTGAATTTAATCATATTGGAGTTCTTATTTTATCAGATAATGTAAGAGAAGAGAAGCTCACTCTAATAGTTGACTTGTAATAAGATAGACAGGACGCTTTGTAGTCCAGGACTAGTCAGCAGTTACCTATCCAGAGAATAGTCACGATCCGCTACGCCAGTTATTGTTCCATAACGCGGTACTCACTGAAGTAAACCTTGTGCTGTTACTTATTATAATGTAAATACGATGTTCTTGGAACTAAATTCTTGGCGGATTAATAACCTAATTGGCACGCGTATTAATTTATTTCTCGAGAACTTTGTAGCTGACCATCTTGCTGCTGATTAACATTTCGCGCGCCTTGTCCGTATTTAAATGTTAATTTTTCGTATTAAAATTTATCCCTTTCAAGCAGGAAATCTAATTTTTAATTTAATGTAAAGTAAAGTTGTAAATATTAAAATAAGTTATCTTGCTTTACGTTTTAATTGACAGATTAATATTAATAATAGTGTAATTATGTGTTTCTGAAGAGACCACATTGTCATGAATCTTAAGTTGTCTCGATAAATGGCTAATACTGTTGCGAGTTTGTTAGCTAGTTCAACCGAGTCTCAGGTTTTGGCTTCGATTCTCTATATCTAATTTCGCGTTTCAACTTCGCGTTTTATATTTCTAATGAAACTTCACTTTTTTCCGAGTAAAGCTGCAATGTCGCGCCAAAATGCTGACGTAACCAACGTAAATGGAAGTCAATTTTCTAAGTTTAATAAGTATTAAGTTCGTATGCAAAATTCCCAATGAACGTTGGAACCATTAAGCCCACCCCTATGATACCATTTAGATCATAATCACTCTATTTGGCCACAACGAGGAAATACGTAAATTTTAACCTTTATAAGTGGTTCTTTTACGTTTATTTGTCATAAGTAAACCTTTCGAATCGAGTATTCATTTCTACTACCTAAGCGGTATCCTACCCCATGTGTTTCGTTCATTCCATACAACCTTCCCTGCAACTCTTCAGACAGACAAGCTGCTTCGAAGAACATTAATTCCAAGTGGTCACATATCCAAGGAAAAGTCACACTCGTCTTTGTTCGAACAGTTTTGATCCATAACAGCGGTACCTACAGACTAAGCCTACCCTGACTCACTTTATACAGATGGGCTGCTTTGCAGTGCAGAACTGGTCAGAGGTCACTCATCAAGCGATCAGTTACGCTCATCATTGCTTGTCACAGTTTTCTTTCTATAACCGAGGTACCTACATGAGTAATCCTTCCATGCCCTTCATTCGAAAGACGGGCTGCTTTGCAGTGCTGGACTGGTCAGAGGTCACCCAACAAGCAAACTGTTACGCTCGTTATTCCTTGTCACAGTTCTCTTTCTATAACCGCGGTACCTACACAAGTAATCCTTCTCTGCAACTCTTCAGACAGACAGGCTGCTTTGCATTGCATGAATGTTCAGAGGTCACACAACAAGCAAACAGTTACGCACGTCATTGCTTGACTCAGATTTTTTTTATAACAACAGTACTTACTACGCCAATCCTTCCTTTTTCCTTCTTTAAAACGATGTTCTGCTTCTCCTCATACCCAGTCTTCTCCATACACCATGAACAATATACCTCTTGTAAGAGACTAGGTGACATAGAAACGATTATATACTGACAATTCCTTTATTACAGAACCGTCTATTGTGTCAATCAAGTTTATCAGACGAGCTCTTTGTTAGTATTTCTGGAAAAATAGGTAAATAATTCAGTAGCAATTTAAAATTGATTTTTTTTCGTGAAATTTCATAACAGAGGGGACTTGACTCGGTGCATGATTTAAATGGTTTTGAAAAGCTGGGAAATGATTTAAGGGGAGAAAACAATTTATCGCCACTGTGAGCACAACCTGAGGCGGTGCCACAGCTCAGAGTTCTGTATGTGTCTTTTAACAAAATGTTTAAACTGTTATTTATTCATTTGGTCGGCTGATTAGACTTAAATCGTTTCGTCACATCTTTATGTTTTATTACAAAATATATAGCCATAAGCATATATATATATATATATATATATATATATATATATATATACATATATTTGTTACACCTAAAGCAAACGATGACTTATTTTATAATTGGTGAGACTAATAATTTCCGAACGATTTTATTATATCAATCCTCCAATCATTATAGTTTATCAAATACTTACAATATTACAGTATTTACAAATGTATTAATTAAATAGGCTACACTCCCCGCTCCCCGTGCTGGTTGTTCGCAACGTTCCGAGATTAAGTTTACCAGGTTGTATTGCAGGGTGGTTTACAAGTGTTAAATTTGTAAGGTTCCTTCTATCTGTGCATTTTAGCCTTCAATGTATTATTTTATCATTAAATAGGCTACACTCCCCGCTCCACGTGCTGGTTGTTCGCAACGTTCCGAGATTAAGTTTACCAGGTTGTATTGCAGGGTGGTTTACAAGTGTTAAATTTGTAAGTTTCCTTCTATCTGTGCATTTTAGCCTTCAATGTATTAATATATAATTAAATAGGCTACACTCCCCGCTCCACGTGCTGGTTGTTCGCAACGTTCCGAGACTAAGTTTACCAGGTTGTGGTGCAGACGATAACAAGTGGTAAATTTGTAAGGTTCCTTCTATCTGTACATTTTAGCCTTCAATGTATTAATATATAATTAAATAGGCTACACTCCCCGCTCCACGTGCTGGTTGTTCGCAACGTTCCGAGATTAAGTTTACCAGGTTGTATTGCAGGGTGGTTTACAAGTGTTAAATTTGTAAGGTTCCTTCTATCTGTGCATTTTAGCCTTCAATGTATTATTTTATCATTAAATAGGCTACACTCCCCGCTCCACGTGCTGGTTGTTCGCAACGTTCCGAGACTAAGTTTACCAGCTCGAGCCAGCTCTGTGCCGGTGGCTTAGGGCCATGCTGTGCTCCAGACGGATCAGGGCCGATCTCAATGAAGTATCGCTTGTGATCGCACCCACAAGGGGATGTCCTCAAGGAGGCATCCTGTCACCTCTACTGTGGAATCTAGTAGTAGATGGTCTACTTGAGGACCTTACTAACAACGGAATCTATGTCCAAGGATATGCAGACGACATAGTCCTTATGGTACAGGGAAAATACACAAATGTTGTTGTTGATATCATGAATACCAACCTTCAACATGTACACAACTGGTGTCAGGGAGAGGGACTGAAAGTAAATCCCTCTAAGACAGTAGTTGTACCATTCACTAGAAAAAAGAACCTAGAGTCTCTTTCTAGGCTGAAACTCGCATCCACTCAGCTGGAGTGGTCAAAGACAGTCAAATATTTAGGACTGACTCTAGACCATAAGCTTACGTGGAATGATCATCTTAATAATATCCTGCACAAAGCAAAGTGGGCGCTCATGACGTCCAGGAGACTTGCAGGAATCTCATGGGGCGTAAAACCCCATATAGCACTATGGCTTTACAAAGCAGTTGTAAGGCCTCAAATCACTTATGGTTCATTAGTCTGGTGGACAAAGGTGAATCAGGTAACTGCCAAAGCCAAGCTTGAAAGCTTACAAAGGCTTGGCACAATCTTTGTAACCGGAGCATTCAGGAGCAGTCCCTCAGCGACCCTCGAGATGGCTTTAGGACTTCTACCTCTTGATGTTCATATAAAAGCTGAAGCGCGTAAGTCAGCTTATCGGCTGATGGTTGCTGGCTTGTGGAGGAATGGCGCGTCTAACGCGAGCCATGGCGCCATCACTGAAGCTGTAAACCCAAGCGCTATTCTCGAAATGGTCTCCGACACAATGAGAACGGAGTTCGTATTCAATAAGCCATTCTCTGTTGACTTCTACTCCAGAGATGAGTGGAAATCGCAAGATAACATCCCAACAATAAGAAAGAGCTTTGTCTGGTACACGGATGGCTCGCTTATTAAGGGTAGAACTGGATATGGAGTGTTTAGTCAATCCCCTAGAACTGCCCTTAGCGGCAGTTTGGGTCGGAACTGCTCCATATTTCAAGCCGAAATCTATGGTATCCTAGCCTGTGCCAACCTAGGCCTCACCAGAAGGTACCAGGAAATGAACATCTGTATAATGTCAGACAGTCAGGCAGCTCTTAAAGCTCTTGACTCCAACAGCATTTCATCCAAGCTTGTGTGGGAGTGCTTTAACACTCTCTGCAAGCTTGGATCACGCAACTGTGTGCGTCTTGGTTGGGTACCGGGCCACACAGGCATAGGTGGCAACGAATGCGCCGACAGGCTTGCCAAAAGCGGAGCAAGCATGCCATACACCGGTCCAGAACCGAGTTGTGGTATAAGCAAGTCAGCCGCTTATCAAAGTATAAACAAATGGTCCAGGAAGACACACCGCTTGCGGTGGCAGAGTCACCAAGGACAAGCACTCGGCAAAAGACTGCTTGCCGATTCTAGCTCCGGATTCACCAGATGGCTGATGGGGCTGGGGAGGGATCGGGTTAAGCAAGTGATTGCCTTGATCACTGGACACGGCCACTTCAGGAAACACCTAAACACTCTAGGTTTACGAAATGAGGACTCGGAGTGTAGACTCTGCAATAAGTCTGAAGAGACTGCAAAACACATAATACTGGACTGTGAGAGACTGGGAGCAAGGAGAAGGGCTCTTTTCGGTGATAAACAACCAGGCGACGAACCAGATGCTAGTATCGGGGAAAAGCTTCTTAGCCTAATTAAGGGCACGAAGATAGGCTTACCCCTCTAACATCAAAGGGGCACACAATAAGCTCAGGTTGACGTGTGAGGATCTAGGAATCCACCCCAATATCCCAAAGGAAAAAAAAAAAAAGTTTACCAGGTTGTATTGCAGGGTGGTTTACAAGTAGTAAATTTGTAAGTTTCCTTCTATCTGTACATTTTAGCCTTCAATGTATTAATATATAATTAAATAGGCTACACTCCCCGCTCCACGTGCTGGTTGTTCGCAACGTTCCGAGACTAAGTTTACCAGGTTGTAGTGCAGACGATAACAAGTGGTAAATTTGTAAGTTTCCTTCTATCTGTACATTTTAGCCTTCAATGTATTAATATATAATTAAATAGGCTACACTCCCCGCTCCACGTGCTGGTTGTTCGCAACGTTCCGAGACTAAGTTTACCAGGTTGTATTGCAGGGTGGTTTACAAGTGGTAAATTTGTAAGTTTCCTTCTATCTGTGCATTTTAGCCTTCAATGTATTAATATATAATTAAATAGGCTACACTCCCCGCTCCACGTGCTGGTTGTTCGCAACGTTCCGAGACTAAGTTTACCAGGTTGTATTGCAGGGTGGTTTAAAAGTGGTAAATTTGTAAGTTTCCTTCTATCTGTACATTTTAGCCTTCAATGTATTAATATATAATTAAATAGGCTACACTCCCCGCTCCACGTGCTGGTTGTTCGCAACGTTCCGAGATTAAGTTTACCAGGTTGTAGTGCAGACGATAACAAGTGGTAAATTTGTAAGTTTCCTTCTATCTGTGCATTTTAGCCTTCAATGTATTAATATATAATTAAATAGGCTACACTCCCCGCTCCACGTGCTGGTTGTTCGCAACGTTCCGAGATTAAGTTTACCAGGTTGTAGTGCAGACGATAACAAGTAGTAAATTTGTAAGTTTCCTTCTATCTGTGCATTTTAGCCTTCAATGCATTAATATATAATTAAATAGGCTACACTCCCCGCTCCACGTGCTGGTTGTTCGCAACGTTCCGAGACTAGGTTTACCAGGTTGTATTGCAGGGTGGTTTACAAGTGGTAAATTTGTAAGTTTCCTTTTATCTGTGCATTTTAGCCTTCAATGTATTAATATATAATTAAATAGGCTACACTCCCCGCTCCCCGTGCTGGTTGTTCGCATCGTTCCGAGACTAAGTTTACCAGGTTGTAGTGCAGACGATAACAAGTGGTAAATTTGTAAGTGTCCTTCTATCTGTGCATTTTAGCCTTATATAATTCATCGCAGATACGATTGTACAAGTCGTACAGTTGCACTTATGTTTTGTTCACGAAGTACGTAAGTATGGACAAAAACTGACCTAGGAATATAAAAAGAACTTTCATAGTTTTAAAGTAATATAAGTATACTTAATATACCTAAATATTTGACACATAGGTTCTTTTATATTAAATTTACGAGATTTTCGTATTTAAGTATAGGCATAACTACTTTTATTTGATTATAAAACTACATAAATGACACATATTTGACTTTTCTGGGCTTATAATATCGTTTTAATACATATTTAGTACGTTTTGTAGCCCAACCATTAGATATACATTAAAACAGTAACTTTCGTTTCAGTATTCTTGAACATTCGTTTAAAAGTAACCTTAAGCCAAAACCAATGATCCACCCCTAAATGTCTATTGTGCCTGCGAAAAATCCTGTTTCCTTTAAAATTTTTTTATTGCCAGAAACAAACATCGACCGAAGATTTGATTCCCGGTGCAAACCCGGAACCAGAAAAAAAATCAAAGATCTCGAGAGCTTGCATCTTATGTTCACCTATCAAACTAATCATTCAAAATTTTAGCATAAATATAAAATATAAAACTTTAGGCCTCTTGATTTAACTCTAAAACTCCTTTTCATAGTAGAGAAGCAAGTAAAACCTTGTATTCTGCGTCTAAATCATTACTTTTAGATGGAATTGCATATCGTCGTCGTGAAAGAAGCCTAGTCGAAAATATTATTGAATGTAACAAATCTGAATTAAAACACGTGATCGGTACAGCATTAAAAAAATTCTTTAAAGCATTCAAAATAGACGCAAGAAAGTTTCTGAAATAGACAAGATATAGAAAATATATAAACTTTAAAACAATAGGACTAAAGAATGCGCTTTACCTAAAGATTACACGGATACAAATAACAGATATGTAATCAATATCTCTTCTAAAATTCTCAATGAATCGGAATATTTGTTTAATCTAAACGTCTTAACTATTCTGTGGCAAACAATTGTTAAGTGCGCTGGATTTTATAACTAGAATCGAGTCTGGTGTTGCACAGTTATCTTAGGAACTGTTCTTTTTCGTTGTGTGCTCAGTTTTTTTCTCAATAAAAATCCTCCCACAAAACTCAATTTGACAACAGAGGAGAAACAGGCTATGTCGATCCTTGGTAGACGTCACTATCAAAATCTTACAGCCGATAAAGGCAACGCTACTGTTGTACTAGAGTTAGTAACGTGTAAAGCGAAAACTACGAAAACTGTACTGGCAAAAATACATTTTTAATCAAAGACCTGACTAATTCCTTTGAACGTAAAATAGTGAACAATTTAAGAAAATTAAAAGCAAAACTCAGTGCTCTTCACACTTGCTGTATAACCTGCGTTATTTTGAAGTAATATTAATTATGAATTCACGACGACCGCGTTTTTGCAAAAATTGGGTAAAGTTTGTGTTTTGTGGGTAACAGGTGATATTGTTTCAGCTGAATTAACCTTTGTCCTGTTAACGATGTTATATCATGTACTCTCGGGTAGCAACAGCAGTATTTTAGCTATTTCCGGTACTATTGGTTTTCCCGCCAAACAGCTGATTTTGTTATAGCTGATGGGGGATTTGTCCTTGTAACGGTGTTATAACATGCAATCTCGGGTAGTAACAGCAGTATTGTAGCAATTTCCGGAACAGTTCGTTTTTCCCCGCCAAACATTTGATTTTGTTATAGCTGATCGGAGCTTTGTCCTTGTAACAATTTTATAACACGCACTCTTGAGTATCAACGGCATTTTTGTCATAATATCCATTCTAGTTTGTGTTTCCAGCCAACAGCTGATAGTTTTATCGCTGAAGGGATCTTTCTAGCTTGTAACTTTGTTATAAACTATATCATATTATGTTGTTAACAATTAAATATTTAGTTGCCTGATTGACATTCTCAGAGTTTAACTGAATTGTTACCATATTTAAAAGTCCAGTTGGTGTTCCAGCCAACAGCTGATAGTTTTATCGCTGAAGGGATCTTTCTAGCTTGTAACTTTGTTATAAACTACACCATATTATGTTGTTAACAATTAAATATTTAGTTGCCTGATTGAAATTCTCAGATTTTAACTGAATTGTTACCATATTTAAAAGTCCAGATGGTGTTCCAGCCAATAGCTGATAGTGTTACAGCTGAAGGGAGCTTCGTCATCGTAAAAATCACACGATAGACATATGCAGTATGGGACAAAGTTAAATATCGTTGGTTTGTACACTAGGTTAATTTTCTTAATTTTGGAAGTCTAGTACTGATGACGTATTAGTACATACTATAATTATAATATCTCAGTTTATGCTGTAATATAAAAGTAACGCAGGTATAGTGAGAAAGACTGATTAATGCTAATGTTGAGATTTCAGATGTTTCACTGAAGAGGAAGGCAAACTGGAGCTACTCAACATTCCCATTTAATATGAAAGTGTTTCAGCACTAATAATTTTATGGCAAACAAATAAAAAAATTTAATTTTTATTTCGTTGAAGAGCAACATAAAAATGATAATAGGAATAAATATTAAAAATATTTGTGATAATTGTCTCAGTTACTATTATACTACGCAGAGGAAAACCAAACATACATTTCTAATATTTCGACTATTATTACCCGTACATTTTGAATAAATGTAACTCAACCACAAAACGTACTTCACCTTACATTATTTATTAAAAATATTACAACGTTAACTTCTCCTTATTGATATAATGTGACTCTCTTGTTAGTGTCTCATATTTAATGCGTTATAATGGGGTTCGTTGAGGAGGATTCCTCAGTATCTTATGCCATAGTAAATATAATAAGTTTGCTACCAAATGTTGACTGTAGCGCTGTAAAATATCTTCCGACACCAGACACTGTAACTCTCGGTAGCCAAAGTGTGAACCCCCCCCCTTCCCACATCATTACGCGTGCAGTTCTTGTCGAGCAATAACTATCCGTAGCAGGTCTGTCATTCATACCTATGATTTTTTTACAAGGTGATATAACTGCATCTGGACCAATAAAAGGCAACTTAGAGAAGTACTGTTCCAGTATTGTTCATATATGTGTTGAATGGTAGAGCAGATCAAACAGCAGACTGACACTTGCACTACAAACAGTCCAGCAATGCAGAAGTCCAAATTCCCGGCAAAACTTAGGAGAAAGGACACTGATACTTTTGCTATAATTGACATAAGCTGTGCAGAAGCTATTTCATATTGACAGGTTCGTAAAACCCTAGCAAATATTTACATCTTCTGCGACACCTGACAAAGAGACGATTGTAACGAATATGTAGACAAAATCATAAGATATCCAAGTTAGTTGGTACACTCAACATACTATTAAAATTCCATACTGTTGACACTGAGTTAACAGTAAACAATAAACTTCCATTTGTCGTTAATGGTGAAAATTGTATATATGTAAATTTGTCAAACCGTATAGAATAACCAATATCAATTACATAAACTTTAGAATTGTTGTATTCGGTCATGATGTCGGAAGTTACCTAAAAGGAGAAAACACTAGCTGTTATGCGGTGTTTTCTTCTTAGCTTTTTACTTGTGGCTTGATAAAATTATAAGTATATAACTTAATCTTTTTTTAGTACCCATCAGGGATCACTTCTGGCTGGTTTATACCTTCCTTACTGCAAGAGATGACTGCTGGAGTTGGTGGGGTTTGTTCCCTAACTATCAGAGGTTCTTTCTAACCTCAACAAGGGTTTGCCACCCCCAGCCCAATTTGACTGGAGATGCTGGTTCAGAGCTGGCCTCCCCTTCTTCCGGGGGGACATGACTTTCAGATTAGTGCCTTAAATTCGTCCTCATGGATCTCGATATGAGGCGGCCCCTATGGGGATAGCTAACCTTACCCAACCTGAATATCCTGTCACTCCAGAAGCAGCGCTAAGGTTTTTACAGAACTAAGTGCAATTTATAATCTTATTGTCCTAAGAGACTCAAACAAAACTTAATCTATAATTTCTTTCTTTTATTACTACTTAAACCAGGTAGACATTTAAAAGATTTTTGTATATACTTAAATATAATTAAATTTTAACTTTTAACTAAGTCGAGCATTAATGGTAATATGATTCAACTCTATTTGTTGCAGTGATGCACCACACCAACGTGAGCGCCGAGGGTATAATCGCTGTAATTAGGCGGCTTTCCACGAACCCCACTTTTGTCTGGTTTGATTGATTGAAATTCCACTTGTCAAATCCACTGAAATTGTTCATATTTTTTTATAATAAAAAGTTTGTTTGATTATAATTCAATTGTAATTCAAAAGTTAGTTTAATTACAATTTTGCATAAATATAATTTTTCTACTTCAATTATACCACAATCATGCTATATAAATAGCTTATTCACGATCAAACAAGGCATTAAATATGAAAACTGTTTTTTAAATACACACGTGGCTGGTCTGAATGCTAATTATTTTGTGGACGCCGGTTGTCCTAAAGATTGTATTCTTCATAATAATTTGTATATGTCGTTTTAAACTATTTGTATCTTCTTTGATGTGTTTGTTAATCTATGAGTTATAGTGGTAGTCAAAGTATTCCTTCCAGTTTATGAAGCAACAAAAAACAACAAAATATAACAATAAATATTTGGTGATTTATGATAAAAAACTACATTTTTCACATTTACGTTTACATTATATTAATGAACGACAGTGCTCAATTATCTTTTTAAGCTTTCTTATAATCAACGGAACTGAGCTACAAATTGTTGTTGTAATGTTTTAGAAAGCCATTGTTGAAAAGAATTAAGTAAGTAACACAACCGTTTACAAATGGAACAATTACAAACATATATAAATAAATATATATTTATTTATATATGTTTGTAATTGTTCCATATATATATATATATATATATATATATATATATATATATATATATATATACATTTACTTATTAAACGCATATGTGACAGATACGGCCAAATCCAAAATAATTGAATCGGAAAAAGTAAGCGCTATGTGGTGTAATGGTAGTACATTCACCTGGCAAGTGAGAGATCCGGGTTCGACTCCCGGCGGACCAAGTACTTTTTGTGATTCAATGTTTATTGAAATTAGATATATATATATATATATATATATATATATATATATAATTTCAATAAATATATATATATAAATATAAATATATATATATATATAATTATACATATGTATATAATAATAATATAAATATGTAATATAATAAACAATTTAAAACATTATCGTGTTAATTTCTAGAATTATTTTATTAAATGGTGTTTGTTAAAGATATTTGAAGTTCAGTAAAAGCTATAAGGTATAAAATTTTACGAATTCTAACATTTCAATGTTCAAAAATAAATAGTGAATAGATCTTGTTAATAATTGTTTAAAAAAATATTCTTAATATGATTCTAAGCTAAATTTTCAATAAATATTCCAAAGTTATCCTGGTTGTTAGTATGAGAACACGTCTATTAAAAACCGCCAATAAAAGAACATGTGACGTAACTCAAACATGAAGAATGTTCTCTGTAATCCGATTGTCCATATCTGACCGTTCACATGCCATTGTCCTGTTCGTCTTTACCCTTCTTCTGAATCACAGTACCTCTAGTATTCCATATTTTGGTAATTGTGCTTGGGCAAAAATTACCCAACATTTCGTTCAATAAAAACACCCTGCCTATTCACATGATATAATCCAGTGTCAAATAAGAAAATACATTAAAATAAAATAATTATTCATAATTTATATTGTTCTATGAAGGTTTTACACAAAACCAAGCACCCGGTATCAATATTAAACATGGAACTAATAGAGATATAGAAATTTATATACGACTACGACACCAACTATTTGAAATATTTGTATTATCGACTAATTACTAAACACGTTATCACACCTCCATTAAATTAATCTTAGTAAGTCAAATTTGTATAGTATTTGTAAACTATCATAAGAACTGAATACGAAATATTCTTTTGAAGCATTAGCCGTTATAACATTTTTATCACTGGACAGTATATTTAAATTACCTACAAAGAAAATAAAATTATCCAACAATAAAGACGTTAATATTAAATTTAAGGGAGAAGTAACCACAGAGCACTTTATAAAATTGTATACAGTTGAATGTTTTTATGCGGTTGTTTTAACTTTATTCTTGATGGCGGATAATTTGAAAGCTTATTTTACAAAATCAAGAGCCAGAATTTGGATATACGTTGGGTTGAAAGTGACCCTTAGTTGTAAAAATCTAATATATAAGGCCTAACATGTACAGAAATAATAATAACAAAACGTAGCCGAGCGGCGAACCTGATATATATTTGTAATTTTGTTAAAATACAAAATACACAGAGAAAATAACTTCCATTTATATACTCTTTTTCTTTTTAACTGCGTTAAAAAAAATTTATCGATTTATTTATTCTGTCACTATATTTATACCACGTGGTCTGAAACTAATAACAAATACATTGAAAGTTACGAATAATAACAGTCGTGCAAGAAGATATTATTGCAATAAGAAAGCTTTTTGTAGCTAGTATATGCAATAGTCGTGGCATTGCATGCAATACTTAAACTCATTGTTTTACCTGGATCGCGTTTAAACAGTTGTATTTAAGCATCGAGAAATAAATTAAAGCTAAACATACCATGGATGGGAATTGACGAATAAATAAACACTGGAGTATCCCTCTCTCCTTCTCACTAACTCTCTCTTCATTAGAGGAAACTGCTTCATTGTAGTTAAAACGTTTTGATTACAACCAAAGCATTATATGATGTACTGTACAGAAAAGTGTAAAAAAATCCAAAATCTTCAAGTTTTAAAACACAAACTCTCTTGAACCGCAAGACATATCAGTGCTTTTTATATTAATATAATGCTTTTTTATAGTTTACCATCACAGTGGGGAGAGATAGTAAGACCCCAAACAAATACTACTGGTTTTATATAATATGAGGTTTATATGTTATATAAATGGGTAAATGACATATTTACTAATAACATTTTAGTATAAAAAACGTTTCTACAATCATTATTTTATTTTGTTCTTCTAGTAATATGTTGTTCACAACGAAGTACTGTAGAGTATTTGATAAATATCCTGGACGGGGTAGTGCGGTTGACAACAGAGTATTGCAGAATTAACATTTATTAATAAAATTGTTACAAACACTACGGTTATTACTGAAGAATGAAGGTTGAGTAATGTGACTGTCATTTTTCACAGATACTGGATATTAAGGCTTCCTATTTTTTTTATTTCTTTCCACCTGTTATTCCCTTTATAATCAGCGCACTCAAAAGGCTTCAGCTGCATTTTCAGACTCTGATTTTGAGCCTCAAAGACCAAGTAGTTTAACTTTCACTATGCATTTGAATACTGTTATAAAACCTATCTTAGTTGTCTTTTTACAGCAGTAGGCTTCTCAGAGCTGTGTATGTATATATATTTTCTTGACCAGGAAAAAAGGCGAAATCAATAATGGAACAGCATAATACTAAGGCCTGAGTAACTTAAATGGCCATAAATATACATTTCTTACATATTTTCTTTGTTTGAAGTTTATTTTTGACGATGGAAGGATTGTGAAGGAAACAGGATTTTTCCGGACATTTGCCATCGTTCAGTGAAACAATCAGTAACACTACGTTTCAAGATCTGCAATCTGAGCTCTTCTTCAGGTAAAGAACTAACCTAATACATAATATTACAAACTAGGTTAAAATAAACAAATCTTACCAAAGCGTTGTGGCACGCCTAAGCCAGGAATCACAACCTACATGTTGTTTGTCAACTTCACTAACTCTATAAACATGCACTTAATAAAAAACTATACAAAACACTAATCATTAAAACTGAACTACGGAATACAGGTCACAATACGTCTTCATTCGTCTACTAACCACCTACGACGGGAGTGGTAAAGTGCTAAAGTGCTCGTAACTGCAAATTCATAGCAAAATAGAATTTCAAATTTATTTTCGATAATTATATAATTTATATATAACGCAAACAAAAATACTACTTAATACCCTTAAGTATTTCAAAGTTTGTGGTGACAACAAGGGTAAACACATGTATTGTTTGTTGTAGTTAAATTATTATTATTTTTAATATAAACAAATATAGGCAGCTGTATATTTAATATTTATGAAATTATACAGGGTGGCGCAGAGAAACGGGACATTTTAAAGTTATTGTTGGTACACCTGGTAAGTCTAGTAGGAGTGGGGGACGGAAGTCATGATGCCAAGTAGTAACGGTCATTTAGTTGAGATGGAGCAGTGGAGTAGTGCGGAGCGTGCCGTTGCCGTGAGAGCGTATTAAGAAAATGGTGATAGTGTAACAGCTGCACAACGAGGGTTCCGATGCCATTATGATATTCCTCCCTGCAGTCAAGTTCATTCTTCACATGCCATATCATCATGGGTTCGGAATTTTGAAGTGACTGGTTCGGGCTTAAAGAAAAAAACCTCCTGGGCGTATAGTGACTGTTCGAACCCCAGAAAATGTTGATGCAGTGCGAGTCACAGTGGAAAGGAGTCGAAAAATCACCTCATCATTGCAACTTGAGCGTCAGAGTGTGCAAAGAATATTGCACGGCCTGCAATTCATCCTTACAAGCTTCAGATTGTTCAAGCTCTTAAAAACAAATGACGGAGAATTATGCTTACAATTTTGTGAACAGCTACTGACTAAAATCAATTTTAGAGGATGCAAATTTCCTTGAAAATCTTTGGATATCTGATGAGCCCCACTATCATTTAAATGGGCACGTTAATAAGCAAAACATGCGTTACTGGGCTCGTAGAAATCCCGGTGAACTTCGTCAACTTTCTTTACACAGCCTTAAAGTTAGTGTATGATGTGCAGTGTCTTGTCGAGGGATAATTACTCCTTTGAGGATGGTAATATTTCCACTGTAAACTGTCACATCTGAACGTTACATTCATATGCTGGAGATATTTTTTCTCCACGGCTTCATGCTTTTCCAGATATTGACATTCAGCAATCCTGACTTCAACAGGATGGAGCCACCTCACACACTGCCAATCTGACAATGGCAGCACTTAGGCGTTTGTTTGGGGAGCGCATAATTTCAAGGAACGCTAACGTCACTTGGCCTCCACGGTCTCAGACTCTCAGTATGCGACTTCATTCTATGGGGACATCTAAAGAGCGTTGTGTACCAGACTAGGGCAAGAAATCTTCTTGAGTTCAAGACTCAGATTGAAGAACACGTCGCCAACATCCCAGAGAACACATTGCGTCGCACAATGATAAGTTTTCGAAATCGATTGAATGAATGTGTTAGGCGTAATAGACAGCACTTAACTGATGTTATTTTTAAGAAGTGACTAACTTATTGTTATTTCTAACATTTCTCATGTAATTTCCACTCTTGCATAACACATTTTATGCATTAAAAAGCATATCTGTACAATTCATTGGTTTATTAAAATTATTTCAAAATTTCCCGTTTCTCTGCGCCACCCTGTATATACAAATGTGTCTCCAATAAATTGCAACGCAGTCAGAATCTTCATTTTAAACGTTTTATTTTCATTATTACAATATTTAATTCCTGAAACATTTCAGCACCATTCAAAATATTTAAAAACTCACAGAATCAATAAAAACGTGTTATTTTGACATAAACATAGATTAACTGTGTTATCAATATCGTGTACAGTACATATGTATTGTAGGTGACAGAGATACAATATCCGGACCAGTCACGTGATATAATACAACAATACAGATAATCAGAGGAACAATACAGCCATTGTCCGCACTGACACAAACACTGATTGGCTTGTAAATGAATATCTTATTAGCTCCTATTATCAACCATGGTACAATTCACACATACAATGTTTACACATCACTGCTTTAAGGTATATAATAAATGTGTCACTGATTGTTCAAATTTATAAAGTAAAATTATCAATAGTGTTAATATTAATGCAAACAAGCTTGCTCTGACCATGGAATGAAATTCCCACAAAAAGAGGACACGGAATTAAAGTGGCAGTCTATCTCGAGATTCTCACACGCGTCTGGCCACACAGTATTCAACCTTGGGACTTGAGGCCTGGTCATATCTTGTCAATACGTACTTGACGAGTTTCCGCAGTTTAAGTGATTTATTTCGGTTTTCAAGGTATAACGAAAGGTTTTGACTATTTCACGAGATTATTTAATATCATAAACCTGGATCGAAACGAATCAGACAGCATTAACACTTGTAAGTATTAACTAGCCATAAAAGCTAACCTTCAAGCTAACACTGTTAGACTGGCAAAATATAAGTGTACCACGTCATGCTTTTTGACGTGACTTTGGATAGCGCAACATAAATACAAATAATACGATCTCCATATCAACTGCTCTGGTGGAAGAAACGGTCTGATTAGTTACGGTCGTGGTCATCAGTTCGAATACCGGCTTCTGTCTATAATTTTGCTTGGAGCAGCTATACATACCTTTCATTAATTGTTTAGATTTTATTGATGCTGTTGACTGTTATTATTTTAAATGTGTTATAAAATCGTTATTATTTGTTTTATTTACCTTCTTATTTATTTGATCAATGAAAAATTAATAAAACTTAATATTTAAATTATTTAAACTTAATAAAAAAACCAAAACTGGAAGACCTTGTATTGTATACAACAATACCAAATTTAGGCAACAACGGACCCTAAAAAATGGAGAAATATCGTGGCGGTGTTAAGAGAAATGAAAATTTTTTAATGAAAAAACACACTGGGGGACATCCAGTCAGCGAACCCTCTCTTCACCACTATTCAACACTCGTACTGCGTCCTCCGCCATACCGACAGCCCCCGCGCCCGCCTGCTCCACACCCGGCCCTTACCCCGCCATCGCACTCACCGCCTTCCCACCTGCGTCTGTCTCTACGGAACCTGAAAAGACCCCTCAAACAATACCTGAGGATGCAGCAGCAGTGATCGCACGAGTAAAAAAGGAGATTGAACGCCTCAAAAGAGAGTTCCAGACTCTTCCTTAACACCTCGTCCCGCAACGACCAGCGGGCCCACGGTTCCGTGAATTTGGATTGCAGCGTGCAGTGCGAGCCGCTCTTTAGCCCATCCATTTCTGTGGGGGTCGGAGTACAGAGCAACCTGCTGGAACAGCCAACCGCTAGCACGTTTGAGAGAACTGACCTCCTCGACAGATTGAGGACAACATAGACGATGGTAGGGGAACATTTTGAACACTTACTTTGATCACAGGTACTTAAAAATTGGTGATTACTTGTAACACTTAAAAATTCAAATAGCTATAACGACTAAATAAATCCACCTTTTGAAATCCGGTTTGCGGAATTGTACTCTGCTAAGTAAGACCTTTAATTTGATACCAAACTTGACCTATGCTGCTATTTAAGAATTTTGTCTGACTCCTTGTGGACCGTCCCCCAAAGGGATTATCCGGTCGGTAAGTGGGCAGATGTGTGCGTTACTATCACCAGTAAGCACGTGTAAACTTTGGTATTCCTTCCTATTACGGTTCAAAAATTAAAAAAGAGGTTCCAGACTTAATTGACACCCTGTATTAAATACAGTGAGCGCTCTGTGGTGTAATGGTAGCACATTCACCTGGCAAGTGAGAGATCCGGGTTCGACTTGGTCCGCCGGGAGTCAAACCCGGATCTCTCACTTGCCAGGTGAATGTGCTACCATTACACCACAGAGCGCTCACTTTTTCCGATTCAATTATTTTGTATTTTAGCCATGTCTGTCACATATGCGTTTAAATAAGCAAACTAACATATGATCGGAAGACCAAATACCTGTCAAACGACTTTTTTTATTTATATTAAATTGTATAAATGGCATTAGCTTTATTTTAATTTCAATAAACATAGAATCACAAAAAGTACTTGCACTGCCGGGAGTCGAACCCGGATCTCTCACTTGCCGGGTGAATGTGCTACCATTACATCACAGAGCGCTCACTTTTTCCGATTCAATTATTTTGTATTTTGGCCGTAGGGTGACATATGCGTTTAAATAAGCAAACTAACATATGATCGGAAGACCTGTCGAACGACTTTTTTTTATTTACATTAAATTGTGTAAATGGCAATAGCCTTTTTTTAATTTCAATAAACATTGAATCACAATCGACTTTTTTTATTTACATTAAATTGTATAACTGGCAATAGCCTTATTTAAATTTCAATAAACATTGAATTACAAACATGAAATTGTATAAATGGCAATAGCCTTATTTTAATTTCAATAAACATTGAATCACAAATATTATATAAGATAGTATATAGATATAAATAAATATAAATATTATAAATTAAATTCGGCTATTGCCATTTATACAAATATATTATATTATACTATATTATAAATAAGATAGTATATATATATATATATATATATATATATATATATATATATATATATATAAGTAGATAGTAATATGGGGTTCCTGGCGCACTTTCGGAGCCGACCGAAAAGCAATGTAAAATACTGTTCAATGTACCATAAAGGAAGCTGAGAAATAACACAGCAAATCTCAATGAAAAATTAACCGAATCTACAGTCGTTCGTCTCCAAAAGCGATCGGTACATTACTATCTACTCTGTGGAATGAAAAATTAACCAAATCTACAGCTGTTTGCTTCTACTTTCTTAAGCTGTGCTTTGTAAAATGTTGTCAAATCTGCTACGAATAAAGGAAAAATCTTAATAAAATTTAATCAATTTAAAACATTTTTACTAAAAACATACTGTACTTTAATAAAAAACTTTTCTACTAAATAAACAACATGAACTCACCAAGCTCTCTTCAGTTTCTAGCATTTCAAAAACTTACAAAGAAAGACAATTTTAACGAGTTCAACGAATTACCAAAACATTTTAAAGAACAGTTGATACTTTCCTTAAATGATACAGAATTCAAAGAACTTGTAAAGTCTTTTGCAGAAAAAACGTCTAATGGAGTGTTTTACTATCGGCAAAAAACTAAAAAAGTAAGGGATTACATATTTAATATAATTACGAAAGATATTGAAAAGAAAGTAAAAAATAAACAAACAGAGAGTTTTCATCGTTTTTTTATGACATTTTTCCCATATTATACGTCCTTTCAAGATAATCAAGACTTAATTGATGAATTTCTTAGGAATTTTTGTGAGTATCAAGATTTATCAACACAATTCATTAAAGAGCATTATAGAATTTTTCTTATAGAATATAGCCACATTTTGTGTGAAACAAAAGGTATTACTGTAGATAATATTCCATGTGATTCCTATGAAGAAAGACACCAACTATGGTTATCAAAACAGTACTATGACGTGGGGAGGGACTGCAAGTTTTAGAGTTAAGACTTTATTCTACAAAGTTAATTGTTATAATTTCTTTATCTTTTATAGTCTTCTTTCCAGTAACAATCAAGTGTAATTTTTCATTTTTGTTTAATTCTTTAATCTTTTTTTCATCCAAAACAGTCAAAAATCTGTTCGGCAAGTGTACTTTACAATCTTCCAACTCGGCAATTATTGTAAACCCGAATTTATCTTTCATTTTCTCCAAATTCAAGATTCTATGTTTCTTCCTTTCTTCCAATTCATATAACTTCTTATACTCTTTAAACTTACATTCTCCAATATCATTTAACTCTTTCAAGAACTCCATTTAAATAGAAAAAATTCAAAGTCAAAAAGTGCAAAACCATTTCTCGGTCGACCTTTTCTCCTCCCTCTGTCTCATTCTCTCTCCCTCTCTTTTTATGCCTATGACACGATCACTTCTGCCGTTTATAGGCTAGGATCTATATTCAGGCTAGAGAGAGAGAGAAGAGCGAGATACGGATAGAGAAATGGTTCCGGAATACGATCTGAATACTTCTGAACTTGGTGTTTCTCCGCTATGGCCACTCGCATTGAAACAGTTCAGAAGTAAACTTCCTAACCGACCAAACCGAATTCGCGGACATATATACTCAGCAACACAATACAACAGCCCATCGAGAAGTAAAAATTTAAGAAATTAATTTAAAATATAATTTGAAAATTACAAGTAACAAAATGTACGCATATTTAAAATAGGTAAAATTATCTAACATTTTGAAAAAGAAAATGTTATAAAAGTAAACGGGAACACAATTTTTATTCTTAAAAGCAAATCTGCATTACCGACATTTTAGTTCCGAAAGATTGCGCTGTGTGTATCAATGACAGTCGAGGTGTGCTACTACAGACCGACCATCACGATAATCGCTTCGCCTGCGTCATATCCGTAGTGATATCACGCCGTGAGAGGCGCAATCGTTGGTTTACAAGCACCATTTAGTTAAATAAATTTTTCTATCTAAATGGAGCGCGATAAAATATCATGTCCGTTCTGCAAAATAGAAATTTTAAGAAAAAACTATGATCGCCATTATAATTCTAAAAGTCATGAAAAAAACAAGCAAATTTACAATAATGAACTAAATTATTTAAGACAGTGGGCTAGAGAAAATAAAATTGCCGATCACGAAAACATGTTTAATATTGAGAAATTACGCGAATTAAAGAGAAATTTCAAAGTTGAAAAGAAAAATCTCGACCTATTTAATGATGAAAAACTTCATTCAATAGCTGAAAAGTTGGCTATCGGTACTAACGATAAAACCAAGTCTGAAATGATCGAAGAAATTGATAAAACTCTTAAAGTAAAATCCGAAAATATCATTGATGTAGAAGTTTTATCCTCAATACACGGTCTTTTCAAGCAATACATTTTAACAAACTTGAACGACAATTCCATGTCAATTTACAAATATCTTTCAATTATGCGGTCAGAAATTAAAAGTTTAATCGAGAAATTTCAAGAAAATGTTAAAAATATGAAGGGCTATCTCTCTTTGGAATGTGAATACGAACGAACTTTAGTGAATGGTGAACCGCAAACATGTCTAATGTATTTTACTATCAAATAGGTAAGAAAGGAGGGTTACTATACTACTTTTCAACTACTTTAAAAGAAATCACATTTTTTGCAAAAATTATTGCGAAAACTCTTAAATATAGCACATTTCCCCTGAAAACTTTGTGTTTTTTGTTTAAAATTTTAGGCAAAAGATTTCAACTACTTTTACTTTATAGACATTTTTAAGTAAATTTAGAGCTTTTTAAGTAAATATTTTAGAAAAAACAAAAATCCTAATTAAAAATTTTTGCTATTTAAATGGAAGTTGAAAATAAAATCTGCACTACTGGAAAATATTCTTTAACAGAACTCTTAGGAAATAAAATAAAACCAACTAACGAACTGTTTGGACTATGGCTTTTAAACGAAAATTTACATAACGATAATCTAATTACAAATATTGGAGATATAAACTATACAGAAAGTGGGCAAAGAATGAGCAAATTTAGAAGAATTACAGAACCTTTTTGCGATAATATTATGATTGTTAAAATAACAGATTCTACAGATTTAGAAGGTAAATTGTTAAAGAAAGACGCTTGTGGATCATTTAATAGTTACTTAAGAAGCAAATTTTCTAGATTTCCATTAGCAAAACATGGTGTAAAAGCGAAATTGCCACAATTTTTAGATTCTAATACAATAACAATAAAAGGAGTTAAACAAATTATACATAAAGATTTAAAAACCATAACAAATAAATATAAAAAACCAGTTGCAATACCTTATAAAATTGAGTTAGCAGATGTAAAATTATTAACACTCTTGGAAGAATTACCAGAAATACTAGAACAATTAGCTATAGAACACTATTATTTGCTAGACTTAGACATAACACAAGATTTTGCTGGTATCTGTAATAAACAAGAAATGACCGATTATTTAATAGAAAACTATAATTTTTGTAAACAAGGAGAAATTAAAAATAACTCTAAAATTATTGTAGATAACGACAAAACTGTTGGAAAAGATTGTTTAACTTGGTTAAGTTCTAATTCTAGGGTAAAAATATATAATAAATTTATCTGTCAAATAACGAGTCCAGGAATTAATAAACAATTAGGTAACCATATAGTAAATTTTGCAAATTGTCCCGACAAAAGATTAAAAGAAACATTCTCTTGTGAGTTAGCAAAAAATAATGGAATTACGAGATTAGAAGCAACTATTTACAATTATGTAAACGAAAATGTCCAAACTGATAAAGAATTTGATCCGCTAGATGATTGTATAAGCTTATTAAAACAAAGTAGAAGATATTTTAAGAATGCTCCATTTTATTCTGTATCTTTATCGAAAATGTGGACAAAATTAACGAAGACATTAAAAAACAGTTGCTGTATAGTTTTTAACGATATTTTACAATATGTTTATTGGGGAAATAAAAATACGAAAAAATTAACAGGATTACAGATCAAATTACCAACAGATAAAGAAGAAAGAAGCAAGTTGATTACATACGTAATATCTGCATTTAGCCTTAATCTTTTACCAGTTAACTTAATCTATGTAAAAGAAGACAAAGATGACAAAAATTTGGTAAAGATTAAACATAAATGCTATTTAAAAGAAGGCAAAACATACTTTTCTAAGTCTAATACATTATTTTCGACGATTCCAAAAGAGATCGATTTAGAAGAATTAGGACTAATAAACACCAAAAATGTTGTTCCACACATCTGTCGAAAGAGATTTAATATTACAAACAAATTATTTCCAAATACATTTAAGAAAATTGATCCAATAAATTCTATATTTTTAAAAAGTATTAAAAAAAGAGAACAAGAATTGGAGGAAATAAATATGGAAACTAGGAAAAGAAACTATCTAGAAAACTTAAAGGAAGAACAGGAAAAATATAAAGATAGTTTGGAAAAAGATAAACAAATTAGAGAAATCGAAAACGAATTAGTTGATCAATTTTCGAAACAATGGAAGGATTTAAGTACTAAAGGACACTATAAAATCTCTGCATTTGTAGTTAATAGAAAGACTAGATTTAGCTATGTTGGAGTTTTAGCAGAAAAAGACGGTAAAAAAGCTGTATATTTTGTTAAAGGACTTTTTAAAAATAAGTTTATCGAATTGTACAACAACAAGGAAAATTTAAAGGAAGAAGGATTTATTTTAATTCCATACAACGATCTAAATATAAATTACTATCCAATCGATAAACCAATTATGGAAATAAAAACAGACGGTTTAACTTCTTTTAATGGCAATACTTTTCCTAAAATTATAACACTAAACGCTTTAGATCTTTTTACAAATAAGGAAGATATTATTTACAAAGAAGAAGATAGAAATCAAGTACAAAATCTAAGAATGAATAACATTCTTGGAACCATAAAAGTAAAGGAGTTAAATGATATTGGAGAATGTAAATTCAAAGAGTATAAGAAGTTGAATGAATTGGAAGAAAGGAAGAAACATAGAATCTTGAATTTGGAGAAAATGAAAGATAAATTCGGGTTTACAATAATTGCCGAGTTGGAAGATTGTAAAGTACACTTACCGAACAGATTTTTGACTGTTTTGGATGAGAAAAAGATTAAAGAATTAAACAAAAATGAAAAATTACACTTGATTGTTACTGGAAAGAAGACTATAAAAGATAAAGAAATTATAACAATTAACTTTGTTGAATAAAGTCTTAACTCTAAAACTTGCAGTCCCTCCCCACGTCATAGTACTGTTTTGATAACCATAGTTGGTGTCTTTCTTCATAGGAATCACATGGAATATTATCTACAGTAATACCTTTTGTTTCACACAAAATGTGGCTATATTCTATAAGAAAAATTCTATAATGCTCTTTAATGAATTGTGTTGATAAATCTTGATACTCACAAAAATTCCTAAGAAATTCATCAATTAAGTCTTGATTATCTTGAAAGAACGTATAATATGGGAAAAATGTCATAAAAAAACGATGAAAACTCTCTGTTTGTTTATTTTTTACTTTCTTTTCAATATCTTTCGTAATTATATTAAATATGTAATCCCTTACTTTTTTAGTTTTTTGCCGATAGTAAAACACTCCATTAGACGTTTTTTCTGCAAAAGACTTTACAAGTTCTTTGAATTCTGTATCATTTAAGGAAAGTATCAACTGTTCTTTAAAATGTTTTGGTAATTCGTTGAATTCATCTTTGTTGCACTGTTTTAATGCTAGAAATTGTAGAGACTTTGGTGATTTCATGTTGTTTATTTAGTAGAAAAGTTTTTTATTAAAGTACAGTATGTTTTTAGTAAAAATGTTTTAAATTGATTAAATTTTATTAAGATAAATCCTTTATTCGTAGCAGATTTGACAACATTTTACAAAGCACAGCTTAAGAAAGTAGAAGCTCAGATTTGGTTAATTTTTCATTCCACAGAGTAATGTACCGATCGCTTTTGGAGACGAACGACTGTAGATTCGGTTAATTTTTCATTGAGATTTGCTGTGTTATTTCTCAGCTTCCTTTATGGTACATTGAACAGTATTTTACATTGCTTTTCGGTCGGCTCCGAAAGTGCGCCAGGAACCCCATATTACTATCTACTTATATATATATATATATATATATATATATATATATATATATATATTATATATATATATATATATCTTATTTATAATATAGTATAATATAATATATTTGTATTAATGGCAATAGCCGAATTTAATTTCAACAGTTCTGGAATTACAAAATGTACTTACTTCCCCGGGACTCCACTCCGGATTTCTCACTTGCTGGGTGAATGTCATATCATTACAACAGAGAGCACTTAGTTTTAACATTTAATTATTTTGTATTTGGCAGTATCTGTCACTCATCCTTTTAGTGATTCAATGTTTATTGCAATTATATACAAATTTTTGAACAAAAATAACTTATTACATTCATGTTGTTTCTCTAATGCATTCCAGAGATTCAGAAATATAGTGTGCAGCAATTGAAAAATCTTTAAATCTTCCACAATAATGGTTGTAATACTGTGTAATCTTACCACACAACTATGTGGGGGTATTATGCGTATGATTACAAGAACTATTTAGAAGATGTACAGATTTTTCATTTGCTGCAGACTATATTTTTGAATCTCTAGAATGTATTAAAGAAACAACATGGATGTAATAAATTATTTATGTTAAATAATTCTTTTTACTAAAATAATAATCGTATCACTTTTTTTGTAATAAATTGCTAACAAAAATATCAATTGTCCATTTTGCGATAAAGAAATTTGTAGGAAAAATTACGATCGGCATTTCAACTTTAAGAAACATTTAGAAAATAAAATAACAAAATATTGTGACTTTTTCATTAAGGGATTGGGCGAAAGATAATCAAATATTTAATTATAAAAAACTGAATATGGATAAATTTACGTAAATAAAGAAACTTTTAAACTAAATAATTATTATCCAAATCTCTTTAATATTGAAAAATATTACAGACAAATTTTCTCTTAGAAAAGTTTACTCGTCTCGCGAAACTTTAATAAAACATATTTAAAATGTTCAAAAACATCCTGATCGTCTTGGTTTCAGAAATACTGGATACATTCAGAATTCAGCCCATGAAAATAATTTGGTAATTTCTGGGAAATATGAAAAACATTTTTTGATGAATTATACAAACATGTTGAAACACTTTTTCCCAGTTTCAAAACACAACATTATTAATGTCGAGTTAAATTAATCCACTAAAGGATATTTTAAGGAATTTATTCTTTCTTACTCGGATGAAAACATTGCTGATATTTCTCCATAATTTGAGTCACAGAGATCAAATTAAAAATTTATTGAAAACATGTTGATAGATAATAGCAATATCACAGGATAACTATGCTTAGAAGGTGAATATCAGAGAAAGCTAGTAAATGGTGATGAACGAAACTGTCCAATGTATTTCTAGTTGAAATCTGATGATTTTATTTCAAACCAGTTTAATGAAACGATTCTTCGCGAGCAAAGTAATCAGCCTAATGCATCTGGATGGACTTTTAAACTATTTGAGATTTAATAAGTATAATTTACTAAACGCTGAGTAATATATTGATTTAGCACGAGAGATCAAGGGGTTAAAAAGCTTGTGTCAATATAAAAAATAAGGACAATTTCTGTGTATTTACTCAATCAAGTGCTCAATTGTAAAACCCGAAAATCATGCTGATAAATACACAAAAAAGGGAAAATTCATGAATGACGAGATATTTTTTGGATTTGACTATTCAGGATGTAGAATTGTTCGATAAACGCAGTTTTGTATAAAAATACAAGATACCCTTAAATTTATATAGATATTTACAGCTATAATTAAAAAACTAATTTGGTACCATTAGAAATGTTTGAAAGTTTTTAATAAATCCTTGTAGTAAGAGGCATATACAAAATTGCAAGAAATATTTAAAACTATCGATAAAAATTAAGATTATCTCTCTTAATGACTCGTCATAAAAAAATACCTTGAATTTGCCTTTCCCAATGTGTTTCAAAAGTTGATAAGCAAGTTATAAGAAATAATTTTAATATTTTAAGTATTTTTAACAAGATGAATACCGGTACTATATAAACAAATTTACAATAATTGTGTTGGATCTGATATGGGTTTCGATAAATTTAAAGAATTATTTGACAAAATTTAAAAAGAAGACTTCGGATTTTTAAGAATGGATTTTATGTGGACATGAACGGAACACGATTTTAAAGTGAACGTAACATTTTCTGATAATAATATAACAATATTTAATACACTTATATCGATTATTTGACAAAATTTTATTGAATTGTTAATTATATTTATGCCCAAAAATGGTAGGAAATAACGCTTGTTTGGAGGAACAGGAAGGAATTAAAGATTTTAATTTGAACAAACTTGAAGAATTTATTAAAAAAACTCGAAGGATATAAATAGTATTGAAAACGAATTTTGCCCTACATAAATTCTCCAATTTTGATTGAAGGTAGTGGAATTTTGAATGAATTTATAAACTAATTACCTTTTGAGTAACACGTACCTGGATACCAGCTTATAAGCCCTGAAACAAGGCTTGACAAAAAACAGTTTTTTCTTCTTAGATTATATACTATTAATTAAAATGTACTTTTAATTATTTTGACAATTGAATATAATTTCCGTGAAATTTTCTTTTTACGCTGTCTAGCGGATCAGCCTTTTAAATTTTAGAATAAATTTTATTGGAAATCGTCTTTGAGTCGTGCTTTTATTAATGAAAACATATTCGGACTTTAAAATATTAGTTTTTAATCCCCAATCAAGACAAATACGAACATTATTTGCCTATTTGTTACTAATATCAGTGTAAACTAGAACATACTAGAACATAGTCGTTATTAGGGACTCTACGAACGATATCATAGCTCTGTGTTAGTTCATTCTTGCGATGACATTGTACTGACCTCAGCAACAACGTTATTCCAGGCATCTCTGAACGAGAGGGTCTCATTCAAACAAAACACCGTCGGTTACCAAAGGGTTTTACGTTTACACAGAATAAAACACGGTAGGGTGAGTGTTTGAGCAGACTATTGTAAATTGTCTGGACAGAACAAAGTAAACACTTCGCTTTTCATATTTTGCCGAGAGAGTCAATAGAGAGGGTTTATATCTATTCTCAAATGATACCTGAATTTTAATACATATTTACAAGTAGCTCTATTCTACCAGTAATTATTTTATATAGTACCGTACTAATTAACGTTAAATTCTATAAACTATAACAAAACACGGTGCTAATCTGTTAAAAATGTAATTTCAAATGTTTAATTGTGAATTTAAATATATATATATATATATATATATATATATATATATATATATATATATTATAATATATATATATATATATATATATTATAATCATATAAATAAGAATAAACCGATTTGTGGTGACTCGTACAAGTCAGGCTGTTTCCAACATCCATGATCATAATCTTTAAAATATATATTCAAGAATAATAACAGTAGTTAATATCAACTTAAGGCATTTTATTACTTTATACCTCAAAGAATATAAAATGTTATTGTTGAGCAATAAAACTATGCCACTTTATTTTTTGAGCCTTAGTCTTAAATTCTAAAAATTTGAGTTACTTTAGTCTATTTCATGACGGTAAACCATAAAGTATATGTAAAGTAATAACTAATGTTCTCTATTCTTGCTGTTTATAAGAATGAGCTTTGCGTATAATGTTCAAAAGAACTTAAATTTCGATATACTTACGATAACAACATAAAGAAGATATCTTGTAACATAATGCAATATTTTTTAGGTTAAAAGACAAATAAATGTCAATATTCACATTAATGAGATAGAATGAATCGAAGAGTAACACCACAAATCTATTATTATATCATTACATTTAATATATCCCTTAGCGTGTCGTCTCATAAAGTAATAAATGTTAGAAGCCAATGATGATTCTTTAATCTTCCCAACAAACGAAATTAAAACCAGCCTTTTAAGAGGAGATTTTCGTGTTTGTCTTAATTGAAAAATCTCTCCCTCGTTATCCCTAAATTGTTGCGAAAGGGTCCCATTTGCCATTCTCTAGCCTGGATATTTAAGCAGTCAAAACGTATATTTATGCACAAAGATATTTCTCTCCGCCACCATTGTTACATAGTAAAACACTTCAAGCGAGGATGTAGAGGATGGTGTTTAGGAGTTTAAAATTTGAGGATTGAGAAAGTTATTTTTTCATCCGTGAAGGAATCAAGAATCAGATTTTCAACAGCCGTTCAAGAATAAATGATCAGATTTGCGTGTGAAATTGAGATATAAAACATGGTAAATAAACATTTGCTCTTCCATTACGAAAAGAGCACCTTTATCAGTAGAAATGGAAATGAGGACACATATATACAAGGTGTCCATAACTCTTGTCGGTGATAATTATCATAATTGGAATCTGTTCTAAATGTTTAAAGTCAAATATAAAAAAGCATTAAAGTTACAAAAAAATACTAGATGGCTACTATTTCAAAAGTGTTATTATAATATTCTAACTGTACTTCATGTATCTTGCGAAATTCGTCAACCACGAGCATCTTGCGATAAGCAAGCATGACCACGCTGGGAGCACCAAACTTGTCATAATCGTATTTGAGAAGTATCAGTTGTTTGTTATCATTGGCTTTTGTAGTTTTAAAGTGGTCGTGCTTGCTTAAGCATTAATGGATTTCGGTTAAACAGGTACCGTTAGAATTGTAACAAAACTGTTCGAATAGTTGACAGGTGTCAGCTATGTTTGATACAGATGCTTGATATGATTGTGACAACTACTACCTATGTTTGTGACAGCTAATAGCTATGTTTGTGACAGCTGATAGCTATGTACGCTACGGACGCTTAATATGATTGTGACAGTTATTAGCCATGTTTTTTACAGCTACTAGTTGTATATTAGTAATTTTAATAAATTTTTGACATTTTGAAAATATTAATAATCTAAGGTACAAATATCACACAGCAAATCATGAAAAATGGGTATTATATAAAATTATTATAGAACCCTAACATACTGAATACCAATCGAACAAGAAACGTAATTTATCTGTTAATAGTAGATAGAATAATATTAAAGATATAAATTGTAAGTTATTAACAGACAAACCTAAGGCCTGTTAGTTGTTATTTTATGATTAGTTATGAACATCACAAAACAACATTAGTTATGATTAGTTTTGCGTCTTTGAAAACTTAACGCTTTCTTTATCTTAAACACATTATTTTATTCATAAAAAAATATTAATATATATATATATATATATATATATAAGTAGATATGAATATGCCGGTTCTAGCGCACTTTTGGAGCCGACCAAAAATCAATGGAAAATACTGTTTAAAGGACAATAAACGAATCTGTAAAATAAAACAGTGAATAACAAATGAAAACTTAACCGAATCCGTTCGTCTCCAGAATCCCTATATATCTACTGACCATAAATGAAAAATCACGAATGAAAATTAACCGAATCTATAGATGTTTGCTTCTACTTTCTTAAGCTGTTTTATGAAACAGCTCAAGAAATGTAAAATTTTACTGGATTTCTCTAATATCGTTCTTAATCACGTCATATAATAAAAATTTCCCAGAAACAACAACAACATAACAAATCGCATTTGAAACAGCATTTTGAAAATCCATATTGATAATTATATCGCTCTTTGAACCAGAAATATTTGTCAAACTCTTTGTTGTATCAATGACATAAATGGGTCTATTCACTAAAAATTCTTTAGGATTGTAATACATTTCCTTATTATTACAGTAAACTTTCTTAAAATCTTGATACATCTGATACATGATTCTGAAAAGACCTCCTGAAATGTTTAAATTTTGTAATTCATCTGGATAATAAGAACCGTTAAATTTTAGTCTGATATTTTTTACATTCAAACTATCAAACTTTGAAGGATTTTTTTCTTTATTATTCTGTATATCTGTTTGAAAACCAATGATAACGAACTTGGGATTGAAAATATTTCTATAAATATTTGTGATATCGAATGAATAAGTTGTTCCGGAAATTCCTTTTTGCTCAATACATTGCCAATCTAGAAAATTAAATAATGTTTTGCCTTTTTGTAATTTCATCAACCAACCTAATTTTACTCGTTGTTTTATAATCAATCATCGAAACTCTAATGAAAAACTCGTTAATTTTAATTTTACCATCAACTGGCATATCATTTCCAGTTTTTGTTTGTAATATCTCATCATCATCTTCAGCTCTTATGAAACTAATGTAAAATCCACCTTTATAGATTGGAAAATTTACATTTTCAAAGAATCCTAAGCCGAAATGTGCTAAATCACCGACGGCTTCCAAATTTAAAAGTTGATTCAAAATTGTTTGAAAATACATCACTTTTGGAATAAGATATGGTTCCTTTAATAGTACTTAATTGACCACAATTTTCAATTTATCCACAATTCAAGTTGTTCCGGAAATTCCTTTTTGCTCAATACATTGCCAATCTAGAAAATTAAATAATGTTTTGCCTTTTTGTAATTTCATCAACCAACCTAATTTTACTCGTTGTTTTATAATCAATCATCGAAACTCTAATGAAAAACTCGTTAATTTTAATTTTACCATCAACTGGCATATCATTTCCAGTTTTTGTTTGTAATATCTCATCATCATCTTCAGCTCTTATGAAACTAATGTAAAATCCACCTTTATAGATTGGAAAATTTACATTTTCAAAGAATCCTAAGCCGAAATGTGCTAAATCACCGACGGCTTCCAAATTTAAAAGTTGATTCAAAATTGTTTGAAAATACATCACTTTTGGAATAAGATATGGTTCCTTTAATAGTACTTAATTGACCACAATTTTCAATTTATCCACAATTCAAGTTGTTCCGGAAATTCCTTTTTGCTCAATACATTGCCAATCTAGAAAATTAAATAATGTTTTGCCTTTTTGTAATTTCATCAACCAACCTAATTTTACTCGTTGTTTTATAATCAATCATCGAAACTCTAATGAAAAACTCGTTAATTTTAATTTTACCATCAACTGGCATATCATTTCCAGTTTTTGTTTGTAATATCTCATCATCATCTTCAGCTCTTATGAAACTAATGTAAAATCCACCTTTATAGATTGGAAAATTTACATTTTCAAAGAATCCTAAGCCGAAATGTGCTAAATCACCGACGGCTTCCAAATTTAAAAGTTGATTCAAAATTGTTTGAAAATACATCACTTTTGGAATAAGATATGGTTCCTTTAATAGTACTTAATTGACCACAATTTTCAATTTATCCTATCAATTTATTGTGTTTTCTTACTTCAATTTTAGAAAATAAAAACGGCACGAAATTATTAATCAATCTGACATCATTTGTTCCAAGATACGCTTGACCATCTTGTTTTGTTATCGTTCCAGAAATATAGAACCGAAAGTTAGACGAACAAAAATTATCTCCAAAATCAATATTAAACTCAGTTTTTTTATTCGGTTCATTCAAATGTGGTTTACTAATTGGATAAAAATTTTTAAACTCCGCCCTTTCGATATCGCCTAAATACTTTTTGTAGTCCGCCATTTAATAAGAGAAAATTTCAAAATTTGTTTACGAAAATTTTAAACATCATGTATAAGTCGATAAGAAAAAATATACATTTATTAATGATATACTTCGTCATATTCGGGATTTTCTGCTTTAAATTTTTCAATTTCGGCTACATATTTTAATAAAATTTGCACAGGAGAGTAACCGCTATCTATAATATTGTTCCAATCAACTGAATCTTTAAATTCTTCCAAAAAACCTGTGCTCAAGTGTTGATAAAGGCAAATAACAGACGTGTATTCTTTCAATTGATAATGTATATTTTCTTTAATACATTCTGGAGACAGATTTTGATATTTTGCAATGTTATACCAATTTAACTTATTAATTTATAATCGCATCATATCTTCAGATAGTTCACATTTTTGAGAAATATCATCCCAATGTTCTTTTTCCAAATCTCTTTCGTGTTGGATTATAAAAAGATCGAAAGCACTGTAATGTCCCGCCATCTCTATTTATTAGGAAACAATTTCAAATCAAGTTTTTATAAATTGGTTCTTTTTAGTGTTACATTCAGCACATTATCCAGAAATTCTCTTAACTCCATTGCTGTTTGCATAATATTTTATATCATTTGTTGCAGTTTTTTCTTTACATCTCACACAATATATGAGCGCCATTTATTTAGGGAAAATTTATCATGCATAAACCCCTGCGAGAATACCTACATCATCAATTCTTTCATTAAGTTCTTCATGGAACTTATTAATTTGTTTTTATAATTTTTGAAATTTATCAGCATATGAATCACTGTATTGAACAAATTTATGAACAATATTTTCAAAGGTTTTGGTGGCAACTAAACTGACCTTATCAAAAGACTGTTGAAATTTTTTAAGTTTTTTTTATTTTCGTCACAATTTTCTATAGATCTTCTATTTCTGGCTTCTAACTTGTCATAGACTTCTGTCGAAAAATATTTAACATGTTGTTTGTGATTCTCATAATTTTGGTTCAGTTCAAAAAACATGTTAATATGATCATCTAATTGCCCCTTACTAACGCTGCTAAGTCTTTTTGCTTTAAGATCTAAGGCATTTTTAACATTCGGATCATGTAAATCAACAATATCGATGTTTTCTGATAATTTTAGAGGTTTTAAAATTTGTTCTTTAACAACAACATCATGTTTGTCAATACCAGGTCGAACACCGACAATTCTTTTTTTGTTAGCCAAACTAACATAATTCTTTTCAACTTTGATCGCTACAGTAATTTTATAAGCTTTTTCTATATGAGACATTAAATTGGTAAATATTTTATTTGCACCATCTTCAAATTCTTTTTTCAATGTTTTTATTTTATCAGCTACTTCATTTGAACTTGCAAGTTTGTTATCATATTCTGCTTTAAAATCTTCAAACTCGACAGCAAACATATCTAAATCTGGAAAGTTTTGTAATACATTTTCTAACTTGTTACCAAACTCATTCCTTAAACTATCAAAATTGACATTATTTCGAATAATTTTATCTACATTTTGAATACTTTCTGTTTTAATTTGTGTTCCAAATACATAAAAAATATTTGATGAATCCATATTTATTAAGTAATAATTTGTTAACAACTTCTTTAAAATCTTTACCATCAGTCAACTCATTCAAAACCAAAACACATAAATGACCACAAATTGGGGGATCTTTATAGTCTTGAATTTGAGAATCATTATAATAAAGGTTAGATTTTTTCAAATATTGGATCAATTCTCTCGGTGGTTTATCCTCAATTCTTCCATACGAATCAAAACCTGCATTCTTATCATTTTCATAATAGCAAATCCAATGCGTTCCACTTCCCATAATCGAGTCTAAATTCACAATTCCACATTCAAATTTCTTAACCTTTTCAGGTACCTAATGCATCTCTCATGAAAATTCCTCTAAAATGTTTAATATTTTTTCAGATTTCTTCCAATTCCCTGAATGTGAATGGTTTGATTTCAAATTTTTTTTATGTTTAATTTCACGTAATTCAAAGTTTTTTCATCTAATCCAGATCCTGTAACATCTTCTAACTCTTTATCTAACCAATTTAAAATGTTTCGAACAATAGGAATCACGTCTTTTTTAACGATTGGAGCAGCTTTTCGAACATAAGGAACAACATTTTTAACAACTGGAATATTTTCTCCAAAATCTAATAAAACTTTCAAAAGTCCACCATTTTTGAGCTCTTTCAACTGGTTATAAGGAAATTCTATTCTGGTTTCTTTATTGTTTTTCGAGTGTATTGTATTGTATATTTGTTAAAAATATCTTATCTTTGCCATTTTCTAGTTGATCTATTTTAAATTAAATACTAACAGGTATTTTCTTCTTAAAAGCGGATTTTATTTTCTCTTTCTGAGTTTTACTGAAATTTACGTTCACCTCCATTTATATAGATAAAATTTCAAGTTCTCTTCGATTCCAATTCCTAGTTTTCTTTTTAAAATCATTGCTCCAACTGTTTGAAGTGCAGCAAATCTTTCACATAAACTAGCATCTTTTGATAAAAATCTAGCCATTGCCTTATCTTTTAAATTTTTATCTGCAATATGCCTAAAATTTGTGTCTTTATGTTTTGCATAAAAACTTTGTGGTCCATTGCAGCTTGATCTACTTTTTCACACCAGAATCTCCTCGTTTTAGTCTTTTTTCAAGCTTTTTCCCAGGCCCCAGATATTTATAGCCTGGTACGTGTAATTCAAAAGATAAATTGTTGATAAAATCATTCAAAAGCCCACTACCTTCAATCATAGATGAACTTATTGCGGGCAAAATTCGTTTTAAATATTTAATTCCATCAGGTTTTTCAATCATTTCATCAAGTTTATTCGAAATAAATCTTTAATTGCATTCTATTCATTAAAAAATTGTTATTTCCAGCCTTTTCCTGAGCATAAATATAATTAATAATTCCATCAAGTTTTGTCAAATCATCGATATATCTGTATTCAATCTTATTATCACTGTACTTTCTTACAGCAGATCCTTCGATTCGTTTTTCACAAATTGGTTTAATTAAATTCATATATCTTTTACCTCTACTTGATTTAGGCTTTTTAGTTGATGGATCATTATTTTTGTAAATTGAATCAGATTTCCATAAAATTTCAGTACACTTTTTCAAATCTTCTTCAGAATATAAATCGTCTTTTGCCTGTTTGTCTTTATTGTCTGTTAATAATCTCCACAATCCTTGAGTACCATCATACGTTTTTTTCATTAATAATTAATATCATTATGTTCAAAATTAACGGGTAAATTTCCAATCATAAAACTTCTTTTTTCTATCCCAATACAAACCAAATTTATCATCCTTTGCTCTAGGAAGGATTTTTTTTAACAATTACACCAATTATTTTATCCGTTGTCCCAGGACTTATTGGTTCAACTATTGTAGAATCTTCAATGATTCAGGGTCTAAATGGTGTAGAACATGGTAGTTTTGGCAATTCAAACTCTTCAGATTCTGGAATCGAAATATCAGCAAATTTTCGCACAACTGAAAATAAATCCATCATATTTTTATTTTGATTTAAAACATTTTCAATTTTACCTTTAACACTTTTAATTCCAAAAGTTAAAGGTTGATTAATTTTTTGAAGAAATAATTGTGCTTTTTCATCCAGTCTCATCTGTTCTTTAAATTCTTTTCGATTTGATCAAGTTTTTTTTGCTTCTTTAAAAGTTACGTTCGCCATTTATTTAGAACAAATATGAAACGTGAATGTTGAAAGTAAAAACGTGAACAGATTTACCGTTTTTCAGTTATCTTCATAATGTAAATAATAAGTAAAGATAATGTAAAAATAATTATAAAAAATATTTTATCGATTAAATTTGTCAGACCACAGAGCATTTATATTAGACAATTTATTCAAATATTTACCATGTTTAGGCTTCAAAGTTAGATTAATTGTTAAAAATCCGTAGTCTTCTTTCCAAATTTTATCACATAACTCATTAAAGTGGTTAAAAATCATATCAGATCCCACATAATTGTTGTAAATCTTTCTCGAATAGTGATAATCTTGCTTAAAAACACACAACATATTCAAATTATTTCTAATAACCTGTTTATCAATCTTTGAAAAGCATTGAGAAAGATAGATACAAGATATGTTTTGGTGACGAGACATTACGAAATATTCTTTAATAACATCCTGATTTTCTAAAATACAATCATCAAAAACGATCAAAGAATTGGGTTTACATTTGCTTAACGGAACAATATCCTCAGAAGCATTATAAAAATGTGATATTTTTTGCTTAAGTTCTTCTAAATATTTTCAAATCTTTCTTGCAATTTTTGTATGCGTCTTGTTCCATACAAATTTGAATAAGGAATCAACCTATTGTAGATAAAATTCAATAATAAAGTTGTCTTTCTACATACACTTGAACCAACAATTAACAATCTAATAGGTTGATCTTTCCTGTTTTCTTCAAACGTTTGTAGTTTTATTTGATCTTTTTGTTTTAAAAATTTCTCCATTTAAATAGCGAAAATGAAACTATTCAAATTGACTTCAGAAAGCTCTAAATTAGTTTTAAACTTAGAACATCCTATTCATTTAGACGAAGAATCAAATTATTTTATTGGTTTAAGTGGTTTTTATTCTGATAATTTTGTAATAAATTAATATTACACTAATGTAAAAGTTCTCCATATTGTATAGGATTTAGTGAAAAGAACATAACAAAATATTATGGTTTAAACAAATAATATTATACCTTCGATCAAATAAAAAAATTTCTTTAAAAATTATCTAAAAACATTCAAACAATCAGATAAATCTTTAAACTTTGACGAAAACAGCTTTGAAATTAAAAAAAAATATCTCTTTAACAAAATTCAAATAAAATCACCAGTAAGAATAATGTTTTCAGCAATTATAGTAGATATATTGGGGTTTGTTCAAGAAACTATTAAGCCAAATCAGGTATATTGAGGAAATAAAACGCCAAAAAGACTCTGAAGGAAATTTATTGAATAATGAGAGTAAAACAACAATTTATTTAAGATTGCAAGTTACTAATTAAACTAGAAAACTCTAAGCAAACTATGATAAATAATGTCGATAAAGACGAAAAAAATGCATTTAAATGTATAAATTACAAGAGTCTGTCCCATAGACTCTTTCAAAATCTTCATCCTGACACTATATTCGTTAATGAATCTGGACTTTATACTATTACTAGTTAAACTTTTGTCTATTTAAATGGAGTCAATTGTGGGTCTACTCAATAATCAACTCAAATTCAATAACAAACATATCTTTACGATTGTTGACGAAAATAATTCTTAATACATTGAGAAATACCTCCACGAATGCCTTTTTCAATCATCAAATACATATTATAATCGTGTATTACTTGCAGCTCGATTTTAGTTAATTTTAGCATAGCGTCCCATGCGAGACTTGGAGCAGTCAGATAATGTGCCGGATCAAGTTTATAGCAATTTAAGCAAATATTTCTGAAATTTTCAAATATACCAGCGAGTAATAGTACATCCTGGATATTGTACAAATCATAGTAATTTCCTAGATTTATTGTTTTATTTGTTCCAGACTATTAAGTAGTGTTGAAAATCCTTCACAGATATGTTCTCATCTGTCAAAAGTGAATAGAAATATTCAATTTTCAGGTCTTCTGTGTAATCAAGTTTTTCAATACTATCGATAAATTCGTATGGAAATATGCCTTTTCCAGACAATATTTTAAAAATCTCGTCTTCGTCATTTGGCAATCTTTCTAGAATTTCAATAAATATTCTTCCATCTTGTATGAAATGATTTGTATGCTTGAAGTCACCTTTCTTGAGGTTTTTAATTAATTTTTCAATAGACGATGCCATGAATCTAAACGTGTCTGAAAGAAAACTTAAAAAACTTTCTAGGTTTATCATTGTCAAACTCATAGCCATATCCAGAATGTACAGAATAATTTATATATTTTTCATCTGTGTTTGCGATCAAATCAACATTACCATATTGTTTAGCCAATTCTTTTATGTATAAATGAGTATCTTAATTTGACATATTGTTACAGAAATCCGGAATATTTTGTGGAAGTTTGAGATTCAGATTAAAACATAAATGAGCTGCGCCTCGAAATTTGCCGGTTAAATGACAATGATCTCTTACTTTTAATCTTTTTTCACCATCAAAACCTTCTGTTTCACAAATATGAGAAACGTTTGAATTTTGATATGAAATTTCTTCTTCTTCATTTAATTTCATAGGCTTCATGTTCTTTGAACTACATTTTTTAGCTATATACTACGATAATTTATTGAGTTCTTCAAACAATTGTTTTGGAACATTTCGCAAATCTTCTTCATTTTTGGCTCGATAACATATAGGTTTGTACATGCAATTGGTCACATTTGACACCAAATATAGAGTAAAACCATAAGGAATGTGTTTCTGAATCTTGTTTGTAGTCGATCTTTGTTGATTGTTCTTAAATGTCGAAATTTTCTCTAATATGCTCTCAAAACCCATATAAATAACGTACGGATGGCTAAACTTCTTTTGATAATTAGTAAAGTAAGTTGTTTGTCCTGGAAATGGCATAATTGGCTTACAAACTACATGTTGCTTGCAAATTTCTAAATGATCTGTTAAATCTCCAGATTTGTAGAAATGGCTTAAACATCTTGTGAGCATTTTTTGATAATTGAGAACTCGCTAATCTACTTAAATCTGTTATCAAAGCATAATGGGATTTATCATCTTGTTTAAAATACAATAAGACAATGTTTAACTCAGCATCATATTTTTCAGAAATTTGTAACGGAACAACCTTAAAATTTTCATCAAAACTGTAGACATTTATAGACATTTTAGGATACTTATACTTGGAATTGTAACTTCGTTTTTCAAATAACTGTATATCTTTTAAAGACATCGGATACACAAAGCCCGAAAATATCTCGTCATTTACAAATTTGTTAATATTGTTTTGATCTTTCGCAGTCTCTTTCAGGTTTTTCAATAGCGCATCGGATGGAATAAATAAAGCAATAGTCATCTTTATTTTTAATATTTAAACAAGCTTTTTTATCTTTGATTTTCTTTGGTAAATCGATATATGATCCTGCGTTCATCATTTCGTGTGCTCAAAACTAATTGTTTGCAGCTTTGAAATGTCCATCCAGAACCCTTATTTGGATGATCTGTTTGTTCACGATGTGTTAATTTATTAAATTGTTTGGTGATAAAATCGTTTACATCGAAGATTTTGTCTGCTTTTATAGTGAAATACATTGGACATGTTTGTGGTTCACTGTTCACTAAAGTTCGTTCATATTCACATTCCAAAGAGAGTTAACCCTTCATATTTTTAAAATTTTCTTGACATTTTTCTATTAAACTTTTAATTTCTGGCTGCATAATGGAAATATATTTGTAAATTTACATGGAATTATCGTTTAAATTTGTTAAAATGTATTGCTTGAAAAGACCGTGTATAGGGGATAAAACTTCGACATCAATGATATTTTTTTATTTTTGTTAAGAGTTTCGCCTATTCCTTCGATCATTTCAGACTTAGTTTTATCGTTTGTTTCAATGGATAGTTTTTCGGCGATTGAATAAATTTTTTCATCATTAAATAGCTCGAAATTTTTTTTTCCTTCTTAAAATTTCTCTTTAATTCTCTTAATTTTTCTATATTATACATGTTTTGGTGATCATCAATTTGATTTGCTCTAGCTCTAGTCCTCAAATAATTCAATTCTTTCTCATAAATGCCTTGGTTTTTTAGATGAATTTTAGAATTATAATGGTGATCATAATTATGTTTTAGGATTTCTTTCTTACTAAACGGACATGTTATTTTTTCGCGCTTCATTTATATAGGAAAAATTTTAATTAGAGATTTTCTAAATTCCAATTCTATAGTGAATTTTCGAGAAATATCGTTCAATTTAGCGACTATTAAGCTAAAACTTCGCAATAATTAGAGATAATTCGGTTAGATTTTTCAGGATTGTTAAAAAAAACTGTAGTACCAGTTTGTATGTACCTTAAAAAGATGATAATTTGAATGATATTTCTCGAAAAATCACTATAAAAATTGGAATTTCGAAAATCTCTAATTAAAATTTTTTCCTTTATAAATATAGCTACTAAAGGAATTAAATGAAGTTGTCGAACTAAGATTTAAAAAATAATATAAATTAATTGATTTAGAAGAAAATAAAAAATACAAAATTGTGACATTAGAGAAAATGAAAGATAAATTCGGGCTTACGATAATAGCAGAATTGGAAGATTTCAAAGTACATTTGCCAAATAGATTTTTGATTGTTTTGGATGAAAAAAGATTAAGGAATTTAATAAAAATGATAAATTACACTTGATTGTTACGGGTAAAACGATAATAAAAGACAAAGAATGTGTTACGATTAACTTTGTAGAATAAAGATTAAGATTTCGAAGATTTTACATTGATTCTAAAGAGATTTAACAACATGAGTAATAGATATTAAAACTGCTTAAGAAAGTAGAAGCAAACGGCTATATATTCGGTAATGTTTCATTCGTGATTTACTGTTTGATTTTACAGATTCGTTTATTGTCCTATAAACAGTATTTTCCATTGATTTTCGGTCGGCTCCAAAAGTGCGCTACATATATATATATATTATATATATATATATATATATATATATATATATATATATATATCACAAAAAAGGTATCTCAAAAAGGGTTGGACGTACATAAAATTACTTCGGACAAAAATTGAGAGAATTTTCCGTTGTACAATTTCTCTAACCACCTTCAAAGTCATTTAGCGTAAGGGAAACGAGATATTTGCAAAAAACTGATTTTCGTGAACTTTGACCTTAAATATCTAAAGACGCGTACATGTGATTATATAAGACTTTTGAGGTAAGTTTTATACCATCAAAATAAATACGTTTGCAAATGTTTAGCTTATTATCTTTCATTCCGAGGTTGCATCCTTATTTTGCCTTATTTTACTGAGTTATTCGGTTCATGAGAAACACACTGAATTAAAAACCTAGAAATAGAACTCAAACCAAGAACAAAAGACATAATCAAAATAAAATTTTAACAAATAAATGCCATAGGCAACAAGATTCCAATCAGCTGTATTTAGAATGTTTACATAGAAGTAAAAAGTTTGTTATAAGAAGGAAAAGAGAATCATCTTAGGTTCAACCCATCTGTTTGCCTTGATTTTAAAATTATTTGATGTGCGATTTCAACATTTCTTAAATTAATAAGATTAGTATTTTAATTGTGATTTGGCTCTAATGGTAAACTCCTTTTAGGCTGAAGCAATTTTCTAATTTATTTCGATTGTGTTGAATCGCATGAGCAGATAATGGTCTCTCATAATTTTGATGAATTAGATCAAATCGATGATTGGTCATTCTCACTCTTAATGGAGTGATGGTTTTTCCAATATAGTCTTTGGGACATAATTTACAGGTTAGTTGATAAATTATGATTTTGTAGTGAAATCAATGTTACCTTTAATAGGATATTCTTTTTCAGTTGTACTACTTTTAAATGATTTAGAATTTATTATTAACATGTTACAAATGCCGCATCTTGGCTTGTTACAAGGATTGCACACGTCACATTTGTTGTTATTACTTTTTGGATTGCATTCATAGTTTAATTTCGATCTAAAGAGAATGTTTTGTTAATTTGGAGGTTTTTAAAAAATTACTTTTGGGGGCTTAGAAAATAAATTTATATTTTATTTTTAGTTTTTTTATTAGGGAAGATTCAAAAATAGGAAAAGAATTTTGCTGATTTTATGAAGGCCAGGAAAATATTGGGTGATAAATTTAGTATCATTAGGATTAACAGCACTGGAATTGTTTTTATGTGCTTTGATTTTTCTATCAACAAGATGTTTTGGATACCCCCTTTCAAAATGCCTTCAAAGTAAAGGAACTGCTATGGGCACACGGATGGCGCCTTCTTACGCCAATTTTTTTATGGAACTATTAGAAAAGTATTTTTTAATTTAGAGAGCAAATATTAGTTTGGATGGTATAAGAAAGAAAAAACTCATTAGTTGTTTAGAATGATTTAATTAGTTCAAGAGGAGGGATTCCGACCTTTTTTATAGTATCTGGTATTGTAGGTATGAGAAGTTAGATGTAAAATGTTATATTAAAAAAAGATTTATTGAATTTTTAGAACATAAATTCATGAGAATCAGAGTAACGTTTGATTCAACTTTAAAAGCATCAAAAAAAGAAAATATTTGTGGTAAGTATCAGGCAGAATATAATGGTATTTTGTGAGCTAATGCTACATTATAGCTTCAGCTGTCCATAATATTGGCGGTACATCCAGATGGTGTCAAGCTACGGATATTGTCTCGTGATTGACTAACAAGCAATAACCAACAAATGTGGCGACCCTTCTGTATCCTCCACAGTAAGTAGCTCATAACACCTGCAATATCACGTGGGTGTAAACTGGTTCACCTTAAAAAAACCGCTATATTTTAGGTTGGTTTTTCTTTACGTATCCATTTAGTTTGACATATAAATGTTGTAATGACATCCATTGTGCAAAATAAAAATAAGTTTACGAAGTTAATAAGATTTTTGCATGTTATATAAGTTTACAAGAAACTATGTAGGGAAATAATAATGTGGAGTTTCATAGATATAAAATAAAATATCGAGGAGGGTTTTAGGTAATAATTTGTTAATTTGGGTTTTGCGTTGTCACGAAGGGTATACAAGTTTTACTAGGAAATGTGCAATTTACTAAAAGATTTCATGGTCACTAATGTTCATATTATAGGTATACAGGGTGATTGAAAAGTAAGTGGCATCCCCTCTTAACTCTTTTGTTACCTTAGATATATAAAATCTTTTTTGCGTCAATCACTAGGTAAATAGAGCTACACTAATAATGATGGTTTTCAAATTTTTTACCCTTAATGGAAAGGAAGGTAGGGGGCGACTCAAAATGTTCAAATATCACTTATAGTCTTGTAACATATAATTTTAAAGGTCTTGGTTAATGAATACAAATTACACTTAAAGAATCGACAGCTGTTCACTCTACATAAAATAGCAGCCCCAATCGGATAATGTTGAAAAGTAATTTGCATCAACTGCATACCTTGTTGCAATCATTCAGAATAAGACGTGAAAGGCTACAAGATCAATAATTCTTTAAAAACAGAGGGAACTTTCTTAGAGAAAACATTTTTCCAACTCATTTATATTGTTATACCTTTTACATTTATTATTTTTAAATTTATTAAAATGAAAATAAAACTATTACAAATTAAAATGTTTATTAAAATTAGTTATAAGTACTGGATACTGAATAGTTTTAGTAAATATTAAATTGTATAAGTTATCATCACTTCCATACCTCAACTGTTAGTTTGTGGTCCGTAGACCATGCAGTAATACATTATTTGTTCAAACATGTTTATGTCATTTAGAAATGTTTCATTACGAAAACTGTACACACTATTTATTGCCGTTACTTAAGTAAATAAACTTGTTTTAAGAAAGCAAGGAAAAGGCACACTCATTTATTAAAAAGTCCAAAATAAACTATATGTAATCTTAATTAATGTGTATTATTTGTTTAAGCATAATATAATTTTTATTTGTAAAAAATAGTTTTCTTCAGTTACTTATTTAGTTATGCAATTTAAGTGTGGGTAAATTATATTAGAAAGGTGTTAGTACCGAATGGACGAATCACATGGGGTTGTATATCGCTGAGGTCGTCGTAATGAATACTAGATTTACAAAGTTTCCTTACATGTTTAACTGTGGCAAATAAATATAAAGCATCGCTTCTAGATGTTAAAAATAAAATAATGTATTGCCATGTTGCTGCCAAATAAAACATCAATCAAGGTAAGTTACTTTACTATGTACAACATTACTTTATATTACAATCAAAATTAGATATCTCGCATTAATGGGCTAATTTATAATATGAGAATATAAAGTTTACTTACAGAAAGGCACGCGAGATGTTGCTCGGCAGCAGGAACGGCAGCTACAAAGTTCAGGAGAGAAAAAATTAATACGCGTGTCCATAATCATCAGGCTATTAAACCACGAAAAATTTAGTTCCAAGAACAGGAGTTAACTTATATTCACCAGTAACTAGTAACAGGGTTGCTAAAATATGTATTATATAAAATACTACTAAATAACGGTACAAGATATCAAATGTACTTGAACTACTGTTTTAATAATGGTATGTTTTATTCGTATATCAAAAATGAGAGAGACACACAGAATTTTAATTACACCTAGATCGAAGGTTAACATAGAAGAACCAAAGATACCATTTTTGCATCAAATTATCCTCAGGCATTTATGTATTGAAGTCATTAGCCAAGTATTACCCAACTCAGGTTCTAATAATGGATTATTATGACTTGATTTACCCCTATCTTACCTACGGAGTGGTTTAGTTGGTGGTCTGTGGAAACAACCATTAAATGAGAGTGTTCAAATTGCAGAAGCAAGCGATTCGAATAATCGCTCATTAGAATTTCAGAGAGTCGTGCAGAGAAACTTTCAAAAGGTTGCAGCTGTGCAACCTAATGTGCAAACACTTGTTGATACTTGCAACACTTGTTGCAACCTAATGTGCAAACACTTGTTTGAACGTTTTTTGGCATTATATAATGTAACTGAGTTCCTAAAATTAGACTGGGAGATTGATTTCGGGTGGATAATTGGCAGAGGATGTAAGATGCATGAATGTTGTTGAATTGAGGGTAGAATGAGCAAAAAATAATATCGACGTTTGCTATAAATCATGCCTTTGCAATAAATATTTATTGATGGATTCAATTAACAAACTATGATAGGGAATATAAAGACCATGATAATCCATCTGAACGATCTCCTAACATTCTTCATCGGTCAAAGTAAATCTATTATCACGAGCAAGATTAATGAATCTATATTTCCCTAGGTCATTACCTACCAACCAAAAGTGCGATAAGAACCGCGAAAGACCCTACCAGTTGAGTGTGGGCTCGCGCTATAGTTGGATCTGTAATACATTTTGTTAGTTATACAAATATTGTAACAACTGTGGAACATTAAAATATAGCACGTGACGTGACAATATGACCTGACGTAACTAGATGTCAACTGACCAGACTTGAGCTGACCGAAACTGACCTAAGCGAACATAACGTAACTTGACTTAACCTAACAAAAACTAACCTAACGTAACCTAACCTACTCATAATCTAACCTAACTTAATCCAACAAAAGTAATCTAACCTTAACTACCATACCCTACCCTAACGTAACCTAACTTAACCTAAAATATCCTAACATAACATCAACCAATCAACATACCCTAACCCTACCTATCCTGACCTCATCTAATCTAACCTAAACTAAGCTTACCTAAATTAGCCTAACGTAGCCCAAAGCAACAAAACCGAAATGATACAGTACAATTATTACAGTAAATCATTTTAACTTTTCTTATTGTTATAGCATAAATGTAAATTGCAAAATATAAATAAAATTTGATAAAATTAAAATAAACATTAATATAAAACTTTCGTGTTTGATCAGAATATAGATTAGTAGTTTATAGGAATACAACAACTGTTTTATGTGCTTTACATTGTAGCTCCCACTCAACTCCTGCAGTATCTTCACTTTAACTTCAACATCACTCAAGTGAATTTTTTAGTTATGATTTTTTTTAGTTTATCTGACATTCTGATAATAGTATCTGCAGCTTAAAAACATCAGTCAAAGACTTTAGTTTCTTGTTATGGCCAACATAATCATTTTCAGATACTTACATAAATAGTTTGGTTGTGAGTGATCTAAGAAGAGTCGATATCATTTTACTGATTATTCTTTCTCAACGTGATTTCAATGGGTATTGTTTGTTAGATTTCATTAACTTCGTTTGTAATCGTTGATTGTTGCTCTACAAAAAAATTTTATAATTTAGAATATTTTGTTTACAATTGTTTTGAATGGAAAAAACACGGTCAAGTTGTTGAAATGTATGAAAGTACAATAAGTAATGCAACAAGTAGGACTAAAACGCAGGTAACAAAATATTCCTGAAAAACGTTTAACAAATTAAGTTTGAGGAAGAAAATAAATCCGTAATTACAGTATTAAAACCCTCCATGAAATCATTGAAACCGAAGCAGGTATATTTAACTGTATAAGGAACGGTCCAGTAAACACTTTGAGACAATCAACCACACAGTTAGAGCACTGAGTGGACTGACAGACACTGTGTGTAACCCTGGATTTGTAAACTACTCCTGTGTTTGAGGTCGCTCTGACACAGCTTTACCTGTTCCTATAATGGAGGTGGGATATTCTCTTCTCATGTGGTTTTCTCTGATTTATTAGTAGGAACGATTTTCTGATAAATAATGTAACTTGAATCTAACTTCTATACTAATTACCCTGAATATTGGATTTTATATATTTTTACAATGTTTTATATAGGACCGAGTATTTTTCTTTAGCTGTTGTAGTACATTTGTATTAAATATAAATAAATGTATGTATATATGTATATATATATATATATATATATATATATATATATATAAGTAGATAATAATATGGGGTTCCTGGCGCACTTTCGGAGCCGACCGAAAAGCAATGTAAAATACTGTTCAATGTACCATAAAGGAAGCTGAGAAATAACACAGCAAATCTCAATGAAAAATTAACCGAATCTACAGTCGTTCGTCTCCAAAAGCGATCCAGGATCGGAACATTACTATCTACTCTGAGGAATGAAAAATTAACCAAATCTATAGCTGTTTGCTTCTACTTTCTTAAGCTGTTGGAAACTAATCTGATTTGTAAAATGTTGTCAAATCTGCTACGAATAAAGGATTTATCTTAATAAAATTTAATCAATTTAAAACATTTTTACTAAAAACATACTTTAATAAAAAACTTTTCTACTAAATAGTCACCAAACAACATGAACTCACCAAAGTCTCTACAATTTCTAGCATTAAAACAGTGCAACAAAGATGAATTCAGTGAATTGCCGGTTTATTTTCAACAACAGTTGATACCGTCTTCGATACTTTCCTTAAATGAAACAGAATTAAAAGAACTTGTAGAGTCTTTTGCAGAAAGAACGAAAACTGCACACGTGTACACACAAAAAACGAAAAAAATAAGGGATTATATATTTAATATAATTACGAAAGATATTGAAAAGAAAGTAAAAAATAAACAAACAGAGAGTTTTCATCGTTTTTTTTATGAAATTTTTCCCATATTATACGTCCTTTCAAGATAATCAAGACTTAATTGATGAATTTCTTAGGAATTTTTGTAAGTATCAAGATTTATCAACACAATTCATTAAAGAGCATTATAGAATTTTTCTTATAGAATATAGCCACATTTTGTGTGAAACAAAAGGTATTACTGTAGATAATATTCCATGTGATTCCTATGAAGAAAGACACCAACTATGGTTATCAAAACAGTACTATGACGTGGGGAGGGACTGCAAGTTTTAGAGCACAACCGAAAAGAAACATCTGGACAAAAAAAAGTAACCACACATTACTGAACTAACATGTTTTTCTTCTTTCCAAACAGCTGCTGATGATCAAAGCTGAAAAAAAACATATGGGAATGGGAGAAAAAAAGTAACTCTCATATGGAAGAATATTGATTTATTTTCAGTTAGGAAACAAACTCAAGGTCTCAGCGTTCCTAGTGGTAACGCATACGTCATGAAATTATTATGAAGTTAGTCGAGGTCACCGCGTTCCTAGTGGTAAACGCCTACGTCATAGTTAGTGAAACAAACAGTCGAGGTCACCGCGTTCCTAGTGGTAACGCCTACGTCATAGTTAGTGAAACAAACTCCCACAATGTTCATCACTCTTTCTTCCAAAATTCTTCATACTCTTTTTCTTTCAACATATTTGTAACATCCTTATGAATTCTCCACATTTTACCAATGTCTTTAACAATTCTGTAAAGTTTTAAAATATTCCGATGAATAATATAGAAAATACGATGATTTTTACTGAATTTCTTTAATATCGTTCTTAATCACATCATAGGCTAAAAATTTCTCAGAAACCACAACCACATAACAAATCGCGTTTGTAACAGCTTTTTGAAAATCCATATTGATAATTATATCGTTCTTTGAACCAGAAATATTTGTCAAACTCTTTGTTGTATCAATGACATAAATAGGTCTATTCGCTAAAAATTCTTTAGGATTGTAATACATTTCCTTATTATTACAGTAAACTTTCTTAAAATCTTGATACATCTGATACATGATTCTGAAAAGACCTCCTGAAATGTTTAAGTTTTGTAATTCATCTGGATAATAAGAACCGTTCAATTTTACTCTGATATTTTTACATTCAAACTATCAAACTTTGAAGGATTTTTCTCTTGATTATTCTGTCTATCTGTTTGAAAACCTATGATAACGAACTTGGGATTGAAGATATTTCTATAAATATTTGTGATATCGAACGAATAAGTTGTTCCGGAAATACCTTTTTGTTCAATACATTGCCAATCTAGAAAATTAAACATAATGTTTTGACTTTTTGTAATTTCATCAATCAACCTAATTTTACTCGTGGTTTTATAATCAATCATTGGAACTCTAATAAAAAAATCTGTAATTGTTATTTTTCCATCAACAGGCATAACATTTCCAGTTGCAGTCTTCAGAATCACATCATCGTCTTCTGCTCTTATAAAACTTAGATAAAATCCTCCTTTATAGATCGGAATAGTAACATTTTCAAAAAATCCTAATCCAAAATCAGATAAATTTCCAGCTGCTTCAAAAACACCAAATTTAAAATCTGATTCAAAGCCATTAGAAGTTTGAGAAATAACATCACTTTTTGAATACGAATTAGTTCCTTTAATTGTGCTTAATTGGCCACAGTTTTCGACTTCTTCTATCAATTTATTGTGTTTTCTTACTTCAATCTTAGAAAATAAAAACGGTATAAAATTATCGATTAATCTAACATTATCAGTTCCAAGATATGCTTGACCATCTTGTTTTGTTAAAGTTCCAGAAATATAAAACTGGAAGTTAGACGAGCAAAAGTTATCTCCAAAATCAATATTAAACTCAGTTCTTTTATTCGGTTCATTCAAATGTTGTTTACTAATTGGATAGAAATTTTTAAACTCCGCCCTTTCAATATCACTAGCATATTTTCTGTAGTCCGCCATTTAATAAGAGAAAATTTAGAAATTTTAAACATCATGTATAAGAAAGATATCATTTTTTCATCGATCTAATGTACGTTTTTATAAGAAAAGATATAAATTTTAGTAAAATAATTAAAAAGATTAGAGTCATTTTTAATGATCTACTTCGTCATATTCAGGATTCTCTTCCTTAAATTTTGCGATCTCGGTCACATATTTCAATAAAATTTGCACAGGATAGTAACCGCTATCTATAATATTGTTCCAATCAACTGTATCTTTATTTTCATCCAAAAACTTTATACTCAAGTGTTGATAGAGACAAAGAACAGACATATGATCTTTTAATTGATAATGTATATTTTCTTGAATGAACTCTGGGGACAGAGTTTGATATTTTGCAACGTTATATACCAATTCAATTTGTTTACGTATAATCTCATCATATCTTCGGATAATTCATATTTTTGAGAAATGTCATCCCAATGTTCTTTTTTCAAATCTCTTTCGTGTTGCATGATAAAAAGATCGAAAGCACTGTAATGTCCCGCCATCTCTATTTATTAGGAAAAAATTTCAAATCAAGTTTTTATAAATTGGCTCTTTTTAGCGTTACATTCAGCACATTTTCCAGAAACTCTTTTAAGTCCATTGATGTTTGCATAGTATTTTATATCATTTGTTTCAGTTTTTGCCTTACACCTCACACAATATATGAGCGCCATTTATTTAGGGAAAATTTAAAATGAATCATCATAACCGCCTAATCTATTAAATCTGTTATCAATGTTTTCAAAAGATTTATTAACATGTTCTTTAAATTTATTAAAGTTTTCTTCTATTTTATTTACTTTATCGAGATATAAAGAGTATTGATCATCTATTCTTTTAAGTAATTCATTATTATGTGTTACTTTCTCATTGAAACGTGTACCAAAATTTTCAAAAAAGTTTACTTTCTCATTGAAATGTGTATCAAAATTTTCCAGAATTTTTGTAACTACTTCACTAACTAATTCATTAACATTATTTTTATATGTATTAAAGTTTTCTTCTAGTTTATTTACTTTATCGAGTAATTCACCAACATCGTCTACTGATCTTTTACTTCTTTCATCAAGTTTTTTCATAGACTTCTGTTGTAAAATCTTTAACATGCTGTTTATGATTCTCATAATTTTGTTTTAGTTCATTAAACATTTTAATAGGATCTTCTAATTGAATCATTACAACAACATCAAATGGATTAATTCCTTTACTAACACTGCTAATTCTTTTTCCTTTAAAATCTAAGGCATTTTTAACATTCGGATCATGTAAATCAACAATATCGATGTTTTCTGATAATTTTAGAGGTTTTAAAATTTGTTCTTTAACAACAACATCATGTTTGTCAATACCAGGTCGAACACCGACAATTCTTTTTTTATTAGCCAAACTAACATAATTCTTTTCAACTTTGATCGCTTCAGTAATTTTATCAGCTTTTTCGATATGAGACATTAAATTGGTAAATAATTTTTTTACACCATCATCAACTTCTTTTTCCAATGTTTTTATTTTATCAGTAACTTCATTTGAACTCATGAAATTTGCAAGTTTGTTATCATATTCTGCTTTAAAATCTTCAATCTCGACAGCAAACATATCTGAATCTGGAAGGTTTTGTAATAAATTTTCTAACTTGTTATCAAACTCATTTCTCAAACTATCAAAATTCAAACTATTATCTACATTTTGAATAATTTGTGTTCCAAATACGTCAAAAATATTTTGTGAATCCATATTTATTAAGTAATAATTTGTTAACAACTTCTTTAAAATCTTTACCATCACTCAGTTCATTCAACACAAAAAATACATAAATGACCACAAATTGGGGGATCTTTATAGTCTTGAATCTGAGAATCATTGTAGTAGACGCTTGATTTTTTCAAATATTTAATCAATTCTATAGGTGGTTTGTCCTCAATTCTTCCATACGAATCAAAATAACATGCATTCTTATCATTTTTATAATAACAAATCCAATGCGTTCCACTTCCCATAATCGAGTCTAAATTCACAATTCCACATTCAAATTTCTTAACTATTTCAGGTAATGTATCTCTCATGAAGATTCCTCTAAAATGTTTAATATTTTTGCAGATTTCTCCCAATTCCCCGAATGTTAAAGGTTAAAATTTTTTTTTCAATGTTTGATTTCACGTAATTCAAAGTTTTTTCATCTAATCCAGATCCTGTAACATCTTCCAACTCTTTATCTAACCAATTTAAAATGTTTCGAACAATAGGAATCACATCCTTTTTAACGATTGGAGCAGCTTTACGAACATAAGGAACAACATTTTTAACAACTGGAATATTTTCTCCAAAATCTAATAAATCTTTCAAAAGTCCACCATTTTTAAGTTCTTTCAACTGATTATAAGAAAATTCTATTCTGGTTCCTTTATTGTTTTTCTTATGTTTTTCGAGTTTATTGTATTGTCTATTTGTTAAAAATATCTTATCTTCGCCATTTTTTAGTTGATATATTTTAAATTGAATACTAACGGGTATTTTCTTCTTAAAAGCGGATTTTATTTTTTCTTTCTGATTTTTGCTGAAGTTTACGTTCACCTCCATTTATATAGTTAAAATTTCAAGTTCTCTTCGATTCCCATTCCTAGTTTTCTCTTCAAAAACATTGCTCCAGCTGTTGGAAGCGCAACAAATCTTTCACCTAAACTAGCATCTTTTGATAAAAATCTATCCATTGCCTTATCTTGCAAAACTTTATCTGCTATATGTCTGGAATTTGTGTCTCTATGTTTTGCATAAAAAATATCGTGTTCCATAGCAGCTTGATCTAATTTATTTATACCAGTATCTCCTCTTTTTAGTCTTTTTTCGAGTTTTGTGCCGGGCCCCAGATACTGATAAGTTGGTACGTGTAATTCAAAAGGTAAATTGTTGATAAAATCATTCAAAAGTCCGCTACCTTCAATCATAGATGAACTTATTGCCGGCAAAACTCGTTTTAAATATTTAATTCCATCAGGTTTTTCAATCATTTCATCAAGTTTGTTCGAAATAAAATCTTTAATCGCTTTCTTTTCGTTCAAAAAATTGTTGTTTCCAGCCTTTTCTTGAGCATAAATATAATTTATAATTCCATCGAGTTTTGTCAAATCGTCGATATATCTGTACTCAATCTTATTATCACTGTATTTTCTTATACCAGATCCTTCGATTCGTTTTTCCCAAATTGGTTTAATTAATTTAATATATTTTTTACCTCTACTTGACTTAGGCTTCTTAGTTGATGGATCATTATTTTTGTAAATTGAGTCAGATTCCCATAAAATTTCTGTATACTTTTTCAAATCTTCTTCAGAATATAAATTATCTTTTGGAGCGTCATAGTCTGTTAATAATATCCATAAACCTTGAGTTCCTTTATATGTTTTTTTCATTAATAATGATATCATTATGCTCAAAATTAACGGGTAAATTTCCAATCATAAAACTTTTCTTTTTTTATCCCAATACAAACCAAATTTATCATCTTTTACTCTAGGAAGGAATTTTTTACCAATTTCACCAATTATTATATCCGTTGTTCCAGGACTTATTGGTTCAACTATGGTAGAGTCTTCAATGATTCGAGGTCTAAATGGTGTTGAAGATGGTAATTTTGGCAATTCAAACTCTTCCACTTCAGATTCTGGAATTGAAATATCGGCAAATTGTCGTACAACTGGAACCAAATTCATCAAATTTTGATTATCGCTTAAAACGATTTCAATTTTACCTTCAACATTTTTAATTGCAAAAGTTACAGGTTGATTGATTTTTTGAATAAATTCTTGTTCTTTTTCATCAATTCGAATCTGTTCTTTAAATTCTTTGATTAATTTCTTTTCGATTTGATCAAGTTTTTTCGCTTCTTCAGAAGTTACGTTCACCATTTAATTAGAAAAATTTTGAAACGTGAACGTGGAACGTAAAACGTGAACACGAAACGTAAAACGTGAACGTGGAACGTAAAAACGTGAACACGAAACGTAAAAACATGACCGTGGAACGTAAAAACGTGAACAAGAACCGTAAAAACATGAACGTGAAAGGTAAACACGAACGTGAAACATGAACGTGGAACATAAAACGTGAACACGAACCGTAAAACATGAATGTGAAACGTGAACACGAAACGTAAAACATGTACGTGGAACGTAAAACGTGAACACGAACCGTGAAACACGAACGTGAATCGTAAACACGAACGTGAAACATGAACGTGAACAGATTTACCGTTTTTCTGTTATTTTCATAATGTAAATAAAAATTAAAGATAATATAAAAATAGTTGTAACAAATATTTTATCAAGTAGACCACTGAGCAGCATTTATATTAGAAAATTTATTCAAATATTTTCCATTTTTAGGCTTCAAAGTTAGATTAATAGTTAAAAAACCGTAGTCTTCCTTCCAAATTTTATCACATAGCTCATTAAATTGGTTTAAAACTCATATCAGATCCCACATAATTGTTATAAATCTTTCTCGAATAGTGATCATCTTGCTTAAAAATACACAACATATTCAGATTATTTCTTATAACTTGTTTATCAACCTTTGAAAAGCATTGAGAAAGATAGATACAGGATATATTTTTGTGACGAGACATTACGAAATATTCCTTGATAACGTCTTGATTTTCCAAAATACAATCATCAAAAACGATTAAAGAATTCGGTTTACATTCGCTTAATGGAACTATGTCCTCGGAAGCATTATAAAAATGTGATATTTTTTTGTTTAAGTTTTTCTCAATATTTTCAAATCTTTCTTGTAATTTTTTATAGGCGTCTTGTTCTAAAGATTTACTAAAAACATACAAATTGGAATAAGGAATCAACCTATTGTAGATAAAATTCAATAATAAAGTTGTTTTTCCACATCCACTTGAACCAACAATTAACAATCTGATTGGTTGATCTTTCTTACTTTCTTCAAACGTTTGAAGTTTTATCTGATCTTTTTGCTTTAAAAATTTCTCCATTTAAATAGCGAAAATGAAGCTGTTCAAGTTGACTTCAGAAAGCTCTCAATTATTTTTAAACTTGGAACATCCTATACACTTAGAGGAAGAATCAAATTATTTTATCGGTTTAAGCGGTTTTTATTCTGACAATTTTGTAATAAATATTAGTGAAAGTTCTCCTTATTGTATAGGATTTAGTGAGAAGAACATAACAAAATATTATGGTTTAAACAAAGGATATTATACTTTCGATCAAATTAAAAATTCCCTTAAAAATTATCTGAAAACATTCAAACAATCAGATAAATCTTTAAACTTTGACGAAAACAAGTTTGAAATGCAAAAAAAATTATCTCTCTAATAAAATTCAAATAAAATCACCAGTAAGAATAATGTTTTCAGCAATTATTGTAGATTTATTAGGGTTTGTTCAAGAAACTATTGAGCCAAATCAGGTATATTTAGGAAATAAAACGCCAAAATTTAGACCGTTCGATGTAATTGAAGTACATTGTAATCTCGTTGAACCTAGTTTTGAAAATCATACCGAACATCTTCACAAAGAATCTGAAATTTTGTACACATTTTTCCCAAATGTTGCTTATGGATCAAAAATCAGTGAAAAACCGAATGAAATCGATTATATTCCAATTAGAAAAAATAATAACAGAATTCAAAAAAATCTCTCTAACTATACAAGACTCTGAGGGAAATTTATTAAATAATGAGAGTAAAACAACAATATATTTAAGATTGAAGAAAGAATGATGAATCAGACGAGCTATTGAATAGCTTACCTTCAAACTTTCAAAAAGACACCGTTTTTATCAATGAATCTGGACTTTACACTCAAAATAAAAATTACTAGTTAAATTTATTTTCTATCTAAATGGAGACAGTTGTAGATCTAATAAATAATCAACTCAAATTCAATAATACAGAAATTTTTACGATTGTTGACGAAAATAACGAAATTTGGTTCAAAGCAAAAGATGTTGCAGAAATTTTAGAATATGAAAATACGAGACAAGCTATCATAAATAATGTCGATAATGACGATAAAACAACTTTTGAATGTATAAATTACAGGAGTCTATCCCATAGACCCCGAGAAAATATTCAAAAACATACTATTTTCGTTAATGAATCTGGTTTATATTCTTTAATTTTGAGATCTAATAAGCCAGAATCGAAATTGTTTAAAAAGTGGGTTACAAAAGAAGTTTTGCCAAGTATTCGTAAATTTGGTGAGTACAAACTTGAAAACAAGATTAAATATTTGGAGGACGAAGTTAAAACACTTGCAAATTAAAGATGAAATAAAAACGGAAATAATCGCAAAACAAAGTGTAAAAATTGACTTAATGAAACCAGACCTTGTTTGTAAAGATTTTGCTAAGAAAAAACACCATGTTTTTGTATTAATTAAGAAGAATCACATGTGGGAATATCCTTATTACGTTATCAGAGCTCAAAAGAGAGAAATACCGAAAAGATTGAAAGAACTTGAAATTGATTACCCAGAAATGGAAATTTTATTAAGACAAGGAGATCCAAATAGTATAAATCTCTACAACCAAATGAAAGAATCTTTGAATATTTTATACAACGGAAATCATTTTACTACAAATATGGCAGAATCTCGACTGATTTATAGAATATCTAAATTACACGATGAAAATGTTTCTAAATTTTACTAAAAACTCTCAATTTATTATATTTTGTTTGTAAATGTTTAGCATAACTAGGTAACCATCGTAGAATTTTTTTTTCATATTCACAAGGCATTTCGTTTTTATAACTTTCGCTGAAAATTTTTTTAGCACAATCTTTGCAAAAAGCATCTTTTCTATCATTACTATACTGCCAGTTATTAAATTCAGAAATATTTTTAATTTCTTTACAAAAGTAACACTTTTTCTCTTCTAAAGTTAATTTGTTCATTTTATCATATAATTCCTTACAATAACAGTCTTTTCTATTCTTTTCCTTATAAAATTCTTGACACTTTGTACATTTCTTTTGAGACTCCATTTATATAGAAAAAATTATTACACGATGAAAATGTTACTAAATTTTATTAAAAACTCTTGACTTATGATATTTTGTTTGTAAATGTTTAGCATAACTAGGTAACCATTGAAGAACTCTTCCACATTCGCAATGAGTCGGTTTATTTTGACTTTCTCGGAAAATTCTTATAGCACAATCCTTACAAAAAGCTTGTTTTTTATCTTTACTATAATGCCAGTTGTGAAATTCTGAAATATTCTTAATTTCTTTACAAACGCAACATTTTTTCTCTTCTAACGTTAATTTTTCTATTTTTTCGTATAATTCTCTCTCATATTTACTACGGCAATCCTTACACATAGACCCTAATCCTTCTTTTTTATTCTTATTTTTATAAAAAGCTTCAAAATCTTTAAATTCTTGACACTGTGTACATTTCTTTTGAGACTCCATTTATATAGAAAAAATTACAGCTTTGACTTTCTCAATTCATATTCATAGAAATTTCCGGTTATTTCTTCATTATTTAAATCTTTTATACTATAAGTTACAGGATCTGTGTTATTAATTTGATAAATTACAAATATTTCTCTTGACCAATTGTTCTTATATTTGTTCGAAAATGTTTGTTTTTTACTAACAATTCTTACATGATCATTGACTTTAAATTTAGTTTTCGTGTGAATTTCTGGTGGAACATACTTAAAAACCGACTCTAATAACTCTTTTTCTGCATCTTTATCTACGTCTTTAGGCTTCATTTTGATTGTGCTATGAACAGTATCGTTATATTTCTTTACGATTACTTGAAGAATATCGATCCATTTAAAGTTTTTAGTAATCTCAAAAAGAACCTTCATTCTTTCATTTTGAGTTCTGTTATATATCTCTACAATACTTGATTTCTCTTCGTTTTCAGTATGATAAATCTTAATGTTGTATTTTCTCAAAACTTCGTTAAATTCTTTATTTTTAAACTCTAAACCCTTATCTGTATGAAGTAGATTTGGTGGTTTGTGATTGATCTTTATCGCGTCTTTTACTATATCTTCGAAGGATTTTGAAACATCTTTACCGTTTTTTCTTTTGATAGCTCTTGACCAAGCATATTTTGAGAAAGTATCAATAACATTTAACATATACTTGAATCCATCATTTTGATCCGAATAGTTAGACATTATTACTAAATCTGCTGCCCATAAATCGTCAATTCCTAAAGTTATAATTTTTCTCTTTTTAAACTTTTTTCGTACTGGTGCATGAATTTCTCTAGCTTCAATCTCTATTTCTTCTTTATTCTTCAATTCTTTCTTTACTTGTTTTTCATAAGGATTCTTTATAAATTTACTCTTATTTGTCTTACATTTTGAACATTTTGCTGCAATTCTATACAATCCGTTTTGAGTTTGAACAATCTTAGAATCTATATCTTTCGTTTTCTTTTTAAACTTGTGACAGTGAATTAAATCATCTTCCATTTACATATCAAAGTTTCCAAGTTTGTTTAACTCTTCTAAAATATCTGTTTTAATTTCGCCTTTATATCCATACGGTACTGTATCGATCTTATTTTCTAGGAAAATTCTCTTATCATCTTTAGCGTTCAGTGCTAACTTGTTTTATAGTGACGGTGTACAACTCATGTTTGTAGCTTTTGATTACTGTCATCTCCCTAAATTCTTCTTTATCTTCGAACAAACATTTCTTCAAGTTTTCGATATTTATTGTTTTATTTACAACGCTTCTCTTAATCCCTTTGCATCTTACTGGATGTTTGTCTAGATATTTGTACGAGTACATTTTCGATCTCAATCCACAAAATTCTTCTAAGATTTCGCCATTTAGCTCGTCTTTAAATTTTCCAATAACTTTCTTGTTTTTAGTAGCAAAACAGTCGTGATCTTTTGGAAAATCGCTTGTATCAAAGTCATCTATATTTTCTTTAATAATTTTGTAAGGATCACGTTTCAATTCTAGAAAATAACTGTCTGTATCCATGTAACACAGATTCAAATCTGGATCAAAACTCTTTAATTTTTTCATAATAAAATTTATACATTAACAACTTTGACAAATCAAGTACTGAAAACCCTATGTAAATCGGCTTGTTAAATTTTACTTTCTGTTTGTACATGTGACTCGCTATACAGTTGTCGTCAAAGATAGTGAAGCTTTTGAAGTTCGTTTTCTTGGCCTGTTTCATTGAAAATTCTTCATTTCCTAGTCTAATATCGCATCTATTTCGCACATTTTCCATACTTTTTCCAAAAACTGAGTTGTTCATCAGCTTATAAAAATCCTTCTCAAAGTCACTTGTAGCTTTGGTCCTCATATTAGTATTAAAATCAATGTACTCTTTCATAAAAGGCTTCTGATCGAATGCAATAACTCTATTCACATGTTTCAAAATCATACCTTGTTCCAAATAGAACTTCAAATTTCTCGAATGAACAACGTATTCAGTTTTATCCAGTAGAGTTGTGCAAAGTTTGTTTTTAAAATGTTCTGGAGCAAGAGGTAAATCCTTGTGATGTTCGTGTAAATTCGTTGGATATCCAAGATCAACTTCGAGAATATAGCCATAATCTTCGTCGCCAGTGAGTTCCAAAATTGTTTCTTTCCATTCTGCAGTTGTGTAAGTTTTTGGATCCATCCACTTGATATCACTAAACGGCAGTTTTTGCATTAGGCCATACCCATAAAGGTTATTAGCATCAACGTATAACAAATAGTTTTCGGGCTTTGTCTTATCGAAATCTTTCAAATATTTGTTATTTGCTTTAACATATCGCTTAATACACTGAGAAATGCCCCCGCGAATGCCTTTTTCAATCATCAAATACATATTATAATCGTTAATTAGCTGAAGCTCAATTTTCGTTAATTTTAACATTGCGTCCCATGCGAGACTGGGAGCTGTTAGATAGTGTGCCGGATCGAGTTTATAACAATTAAGGCAAATGTTTCTGAAATTTTCGAATATATCAGCAAGCAATAAAACATCTAGAATGTTGTACAAATCAGAGTAATTCCCTAGATTTTTCTCTTTTAATTTGTTCCATACATTTAAGTAGTGTTGATAATCTTTCTCAGATATGCTCTCGTCTGTCAAAAGTGAATAGAAATCTTGAATTTTCAGCTCTTCTTTGTAATCAAGTTTTTCAATATTATCGATAAATTCATAGGGAAATATTCCTTTTCCAGACAATATTTTAAAAATCTCGTCGTCGTCATTTGGCTGTCTTTCTATAATTTCATTCAATCCATCCTGTATAAAATGATTTGTATGTTTGAAGTCTTCTTTCTTTAAATTTTTCGCTAATTTTTCAATAGATGAGGCCATAAATCTGAATGTATCTACAAACGAAAACTTTACAAACTTTCTTGGCTTATAATTGTCGAACTCATAGCCATATCCAGAATTTACTGAATAATTTATATATTTTTCTTCTGAGTTTGCGATCAAATCAACGTTTCCATATTTCTTAGCTAATTCTTTTATGTACAAATGTGTGTCATAGTTACTCATATTGTGACAGAAAACTGGAATGTTTTGTGGAAATTTCAAATTCAGATTGCAACATGCATGAGCTGCGCCTCGAAACTTGCCGGTTAAATGACAATGATCTCTTACTTTATTATAACTCTTATCTTTCCAACTATCAGGAGTAAAAACCATACTGAACTGACCCAATATCATAAGCAGACCATTCACAGATATGACAAACGTTTGAATTTTGATATGAAATTTCTTCTTCTTCTGTCAATTTCATAGGCTTCGTATTCTTTGAATTATATTTTTGGCTATGTACTTTGATAATTTATCGAGTTCTTCAAACAATTTTGTCGGGACGTTTTTCAAATCTTCTTCATTTTTGGCACGATAACATATCGGTTTGTACATGCGATTGGTCACATTCGACACTAAATATAGAGTAAAACCATAAGGAATATGCTTCTGAATCTTGGTTGTAGTTGAGCTTTCTGGATTGTTCTTACATGTCGAAATCTTTTCCAATATGCTCTCAAAGTCCATATAAATTACGTACGGATGGTTAAATTTCTTTCGATAATTAGTAAATTTAGTTGTTTGACCTGGAAATGGCATAATTGGCTTACAAACTTCATGATTTTTACAAATTTCTAAGTGATCTGTTAAATCTCCAGATTTGTAAAAATGGCTTAAACATCTTCTACACAAAAATTTTCTTTCTTTATGTTTAGACAACTGCGAAGAAACAAGCTTATTTAAATCGGTTATCAAAACATAATGAGATTTATTATCTTGTTTAACATACAATAAATCAATGTTTGTTTCAGCGTCATATTTTTCAGAAATTTGTAACGGAACAATGTTAATATTTTCATCAAAACTGTAGACATTGATAGACATTGTTGGATACTTATACTTGGAATTGTAGTTTCGTTTTTCAAATATTTGTATATCTTTCAGAGACATTGGATACTCAAAACCTGAAAATATTTCGTCATTCACAAATTTTTCGTATTGCTTTACACGTTCACAGTCTCTTTCTGGTTTTTCAATAGCACATCTTATTGAGTAAATAAAGCAAAAATCATCTCTATTTTTTATATTTATACAAGCTTTTTTATCTTTGATATTCTTTGGTAAATCGATGTATGATCCTGCATTCATCATTTCGTGTTTGTTAAGGCTCAAAACTAGTTGTTTACAACTTTTAAATGTCCATCCGGAACCTTTATTTGGATTATTCGTTTGTTCTCGATGTGTTAATTTATTAAATTTCTTAGTAATAAAGTCGTTTACGTCAAAGATTTCGTCTGCTTTGATAGTAAAATACATTGGACATGTTTGCGGTTCACCATTCACTAAAGTTCGTTCGTATTCACATTCCAAAGAGAGATAGCCCTTCATATTTTTAACATTTTCTTGAAATTTTTCTATTAAATCTTTAATTTCTGGGCGCATAATTGAAAGATATTTGTAAATTGACATAAAATTATCGCTCAAATTCGTTAAAATGTATTGCTTGAAAAGACCTTTCACAGAGGATAAAACTTCAACATCTATGATATTTTCAGGTTTTTCGTGAAGAGTTTTATCAATGTTTTCAATGATTTCAGACTTGGTTTTATCGTTAGTACCGATAGCCAACTTTTCAGCTATTGAATGAAGTTTTTCATCATTAAATAGGTCGAGATTTTTCTTTTCAACTTTGAAATTTCTCTTTAATTCACGTAATTTCTCAATATTAAACATGTTTTCGTGATCGGCAATTTTATTTTCTCTAGCCCATTGTCTTAAATAATTTAGTTCATTATCGTAAATTTGCTTGTTTTTTTCGTGACTTTTAAAATTATAATGGCGATCATAGTTTTTTCTTAAAATTTCTCTTTTGCAGAACGGACATGATATTTTTTCGCGCTCCATTTATATAGAAAAATTTATTTAACTAAATGGTGCTTGTAAACCAACGATTGCGCCTCTCACGGCGTGATATCACTAACGGATACGACGCGGGCGAAGCGATTATCGGGCCTCGTGTCAATTTCCTAAATTTTTACTTCTCGATTGGATGACTGAGAAATGGTTTTGCACTTTTATGACTTTGAAAAGCCAGCTTCAATAATTGATTAAATTCATGTTATTCTCTTTCATTCCTTCTAATACTTCAAAAATATACTCTTTCGCTACTGAAAAATCTCGATTTCTTCCGTAATAATCTTTGTAATCATAGACAAAATATCCTAAATAGTTGTACAATAGAATGAAATTATTTCTATTTATCTCTGTTGTAGAAATGTAAACATAAACATTTGTGCTGAAAAATTTATATCTCGGTAGACTTAGTTCCATAATCTCCATTTATAAAAAAATCTTTTTTTGTTTAAATGGAAGAGTACAATGCCAACTGTTACAAGTGTTATAATAGAGGAGAAATTATTGATAAAAAATATTTAGTTTGTAGAGATTGTAATTTAATTTTGTATGAAAGACCTAAACCTAAGAAATTTCGAAATAAACTAACACATTTGAATAATCTGCTTATGAAATTACAATACGGAGGTGAGAAACAAACAAAATTTGTTACAGAATTTAGAAAACAGAATAAAAATTTTTACTTATCTCTTGGAACCGTTGAAAAAATTATTTTCCTTTTCAAAGAATACATTAGGTTTGTAGGTATCGATACACACGTTTATTATGACAAGATTTTACCTATAATCTTTCACTATTTGGATATTGAATTTGATTACGATTTTAAGCCTGAAATCTTTGATGATTTTATAGTACATTTGGAGAAATTAAACGAAGAACCTCGTGAAAAGAATGCGGTTTTACTCACATTCTCCCTGACTTCTCGAGTGATTGTTAGCAAATTTCATTTTTTCCGTCTTTAAATTTTTTCTATTTAAATGGAGTTCTTGAAAGAGTTAAATGATATTGGAGAATGTAAGTTTAAAGAGTATAAGAAGTTAAATGAATTGGAAGAAAGGAAGAAACATAGAATCTTGAATTTGGAGAAAATGAAAGATAAATTCGGGTTTACAATAATTGCCGAGTTGGAAGATTGTAAAGTACACTTGCCGAACAGATTTTTGACTGTTTTGGATGAAAAAAAGATTAAAGAATTAAACAAAAATAAAAAATTACACTTGATTGTTACTGGAAAGAAGACTATAAAAGATAAAGAAATTATAACAATTAACTTTGTAGAATAAAGTCTTTTCAGTTGTGCTCTAAAACTTGCAGTCCCTCCCCACGTCATAGTACTGTTTTGATAACCATAGTTGGTGTCTTTCTTCATAGGAATCACATGGAATATTATCTACAGTAATACCTTTTGTTTCACACAAAATGTGGCTATATTCTATAAGAAAAATTCTATAATGCTCTTTAATGAATTGTGTTGATAAATCTTCATACTTACAAAAATTCCTAAGAAATTCATCAATTAAGTCTTGATTATCTTGAAAGGACGTATAATATGGGAAAAATTTCATAAAAAAAAACGATGAAAACTCTCTGTTTGTTTATTTTTTACTTTCTTTTCAATATCTTTCGTAATTATATTAAATATATAATCCCTTATTTTTTTCGTTTTTTGTGTGTACACGTGTGCAGTTTTCGTTCTTTCTGCAAAAGACTCTACAAGTTCTTTTAATTCTGTTTCATTTAAGGAAAGTATCGAAGACGGTATCAACTGTTGTTGAAAATAAACCGGCAATTCACTGAATTCATCTTTGTTGCACTGTTTTAATGCTAGAAATTGTAGAGACTTTGGTGAGTTCATGTTGTTTGGTGACTATTTAGTAGAAAAGTTTTTTATTAAAGTATGTTTTTAGTAAAAATGTTTTAAATTGATTAAATTTTATTAAGATAAATCCTTTATTCGTAGCAGATTTGACAACATTTTACAAATCAGATTAGTTTCCAACAGCTTAAGAAAGTAGAAGCAAACAGCTATAGATTTGGTTAATTTTTCATTCCTCAGAGTAGATAGTAATGTGCCGATCCTGGATCGCTTTTGGAGACGAACGACTGTAGATTCGGTTAATTTTTCATTGAGATTTGCTGTGTTATTTCTCAGCTTCCTTTATGGTACATTGAACAGTATTTTACATTGCTTTTCGGTTGGCTCCGAAAGTGCGCCAGGAACCCCATATTATTATCTACTTATATATATATATATATATATATATATATATATATATATATATATATATATAATAAAATAGGATATTAAAAACATAAATTAATTATTTTACAAATTATAAGTTTAACGGCTATTGAATTCCTAGATTTCGAATTTTTTTACTCTATATGAATAAATAAAGTATATGTCGAGTCTAGTGGACCCTGAAAATTTATGTAAGCCTCAAATTTATATAGCTTTCCAAAATCAAACAATTGTATAAGCTTATGAGAATAGAGTAAACGCTAATTTATGACATTACTCAGCTTTCCAGTTTAGTTTCCATGACTGTACACTATAACATGGTATATAATTATATAGTTAACAGCAATACTTATAATTTTTTAAATGACGTATCTTAGGGGTTAAAATAATATGACTTCTTTAATAATTATTGAATACACATTTAGGTAACCCTTTATATTTACATTATTTTGTGATGGAATTTATGCAACTGCCACTGATATAGTGTGTGTGTGTGTGTGTGTGTGTGTGTGTGTGTGTGTGTGTGTGTGTGTTTTTATTTTTTGTCTATTATTGACATACAAAATCAAACAACAAATATTTAAAAAAAATACAAAAGATTGTACATTTTGCCGCAAAACGTATATTTCCTTCCCAACAGCAGAAAACCGCCATAAATATGTTTTTTCTAAAACCCATTTCAATACTTTATAATATTTCTTTAAAACCTCTTTCTTTAATTCCTAATATTGTTATATATTATAATTGTCTACAGTACTTGAAAATCTTATTAAGTGTTCTTAAAACAATTTTAATTTTGCACATTCGATTTCATTGTAACATTTAGTTGTGAAACGAAATAAATTACATTTAGTGATTTTTAAATCATAGAAATCCTTAAATTAAGAGTTTTTAGGATAAACCAAATGCTTCACACGTGCTATTGCAGGAGTTATGAGCTACGTCCTGTATATGATACAGATGGGTCGCCACAATATTATGGACAGCTGAAGCTATATGGCAGCATTAGTTCACACAATACCATTATGTTCTGCCTGATACTGAGCACAAAGCTCTTCGTTTGGGCTCTCAATAATTATCGATACGTCAGCTTTCTTGCACGTAATACAGTGCAATGAAAGTATTAAACCATTTTTGTTTTGTTTTAATGTTTGTAACACGGTTTCATACTCTTGAGCGTTACACTCTGTTCCATCAAATTTTTGTTCTAACTATTCAACAAATGTTTGTGAAAGAATTTTGAAAGATTTTAAATCTAACTTTACATATCCACAACTCCAGATAGTCTAAAGAAAGTTGTAATTGCCTCTCTTCAACTAACTAAATCGTTCTCAACAACTAATGTGTTTTTTCAGTTCTCAAAACTAATATTTGCTCTCCTTCTCACAGTTCTCTATTTGATTCTCAATAGAGTTTAACATTTAAAGCTCGATCACTGATTATATTTTGAAAATAACATATGTTATATAGACAATGTTATATAGATTGTTATATAGATGTTGTACAATGTTATATAGATGACATGGACTAGACTTCAAAGTAATATTGAAAGTATTAATATTCATATTTATCACGTGCAAAGGAACCCCAAATGATAAATTATTGATTTGAGATAAACTGAAGGAGAAGAGATTCATTACTAATCGATAGACACACTACATCAGTATTAGTCACGTCAATAACTGTTATAATCAGAGTCAAACAGCCACCAGTACAAGTTACGGAAAATTGTGAGTTCTGGTTATTTGTGCAACCACTTTAGATACAATAATCTTATTTTTAATTTTAAAATGAATTCTATTTTATTTTTAGTATTCTGTCGTGAAGAAATATTTGCAAATTTAAATAAATCTTAGGAGGATTTGTTTCTTTGGTATATGTTGTAATCTTAAAAAAAATGTATAAACTAATAGATCTTTTCAAAATATTGCAATGTATCATTATCCTTTGCACAATATTATTATTACATATTTGTTGTAAAATTCTATAGTTACAATAAATTTTGTCATAAATCAATACTTTCTGGTATAATTTAGAGGAAACATTAATACATATTGTATAATTTTCTTGTTTAACGATACTCTATTTACTGCAAAACGAAGAAACTTTAAAATATACAAGCGTACAAAAACTATGCCTGATCACAGTGTTATAGTTTCTATGCTTTGTACTCTATCTTTGCTGTACAATTTAAATAATTTATTTTAGTATAAGTCTCCGTTTGTAAACTACTAAGCTTTTATTGTGCATATTATGCATGAAATTTGATTAATTTCTCTTAAAAGTGCAAATAATTAAAAGGTTATATTTTATATGAATGGAACATATAGTACTATCAACAAAATTTACCAGTAACCCTAACTAATAGCTTGTATTTTCGTTTAAGAACAAATAAGTTTTTATATAATGAATGATTATAGCCTCTTTTTAACTGAGAAACTTACAGGTTTTGCTACTTTTAATTTTGTTTTACGGATCTTTACAGGTAAAATTAACGGTTTTTTTACTGGAAGCAACACCCACAATTCCCACAGCACTATGTACAAAATGTTTACAGTTAACTTAAGTGGATTTATAATAAAACAATTCTTTATAATAATTTTACTTCATAATTTACTTATTTATTTTTTATAGCAATATGTGCTATACTGTAGCTTTAGGAATAAACAGTAACCAAACATCCTCTTGTATAGAATCTATTTTTAGTAGGAAACTTCCAATGAACGTAAGTTACCTACAAACACTCAGCGGAACAAAAGTTTAATTGGTAGCCTTAACCTTAAGTTGAGACAAATTAGAGTACTCTTACCTGAAGTTGCAAAGATTCAAGGCTTTGATAGATCTAATTATTTTTTACTATTCCAGTCATACCTATACAGTTATACCAATTTATTGGAATCCTTACAATCTATAGATAATTGGTAGATGGATAGCTAGGCAGAGTGAAGGAAAATTTTGCAGGACCCTTAAGTGGTAGGCTACGGTAATGCTCAGTCAAATACCATGAACCACGATCATATGCACTGGCAGAATTAAAAAGAGCATTTAACCAAAAATGTATTTTTACAAGATGTAAGTATCAATATAATAACAATGTTCATCAGTGTGAAATGAAAATAAACCAAAAGTTATTAATCTAAAACTATACATTCTAAATCTATGAATCATAAAATTACCGAGGGATAAAATGTTCGAATATTAAAAAAAAACTAACAATTTGTAGAGGTGCAACTTGATGTAAGTGGTTTGCATTGTTTTCAACAGTTAAGCATATTACATTAGAACGATGTTTATTTAATTAGACACAACTACTTAAATTCATCGCTTTGCAAATTCAAATACGAGTAGAAATGTTCCGCGAATGGCAATGTATCTCAACAAAACCAATTACTGGGGTGTAACGGGTTGTAAGTGGTTGCCATTGCTCGTAAAAGCCGACATCAGAATTGCACTTATTCTACTTACAAATATAAATAAAAATGATATCTTACTTATAAATCGATCCCTTTGTATAAATAAATGAAATATTTTCCTTATTGTGCAAGGAGTTAGATTCTTATCTTTTCAAGTTCTCAAATCTTATAATTCAGAAACTGAGATAATTGTTGTTTACACACTTTAATTAATTCAATATTGAACCATACAAGAGATCGCAGAGTTTATTTTATTGTTTCATACTTTCAAGAGAATATTTAACAGAAAATATATTACTAAAGAGTTTAACATTAAACGAAAACATTGAGTAATTATATTTTATCAGTAATTGTTATGAACATGTATCGTAGGATTTTTTCGAAAATATAAATGATAAGAAACAAAACATATTTATCTTTACCAAAATATTATGTTCAAAGGATGGTCGTAAATGATTTACACACTTTAATTATTTCAATATCGAACCATACAAGAGCTCGCAGAGTTTATTTTATTGTTTCATACTTTCAAGAGAATGTTTAACAGAAAATATATTACTAAAGAGTTTAACATTAAACGAAAAAATTGAGTAATTATATCTTATCAGTAATTGTTTGAAACATGTATCGTAGGATTTTTTCGAAAACATAAATGATAAGAAACAAAACATATTTATCTTTAGTAGAGTAACCCGGAGGATAGCCCCGCGCTCTGATTGGTCGAGAGCAGGTCACGTGATCCAAGATGGCGGCTAAGCCCCGCCCCCTGACGTCACTCCCCACACGCTGACGGGAAAAATTCCCTCGCACGCGGGAAAAAATGCGGGAAAAATCCCTCAAATTGCGGGAACAAAAAAAAGTGGCGGGAAAATGAAATACTTACATAGAAAAAAACTTGTTTATTTTGTACTATAAGAGTATACTGCACTACAAGAGTCAGCCGTCAGCTGTACCCGTAGCCACCTGAAACAAAATACAGTAATCAGTAAAGCAGTCGCGTCCGGCTCGAGCCCACCACATCCGCGAAGGTCAACAGCACTCCCGTCTGGGAATGCCGCCTGTCTGGGAATGCGGTCTGTCTGGGAATGCCGCCCACCCAGGGTCACCGCGTCCGGGAAGCGCAGTCGCTAATCAAATTCGCAACCAACGCCTCATCCTGCTCCGGTTCCGCTTGGCAAGATTACCCGTCCGCCCAGGGTCAACGAGGCCATTGCCATATCCTGGATCCTTGTGACCGGGGCTTTATAAGAGACCGAAATTATTCCCTTCCAGTCAGTTGCGGTAGAGGCACGCTAGATTGCAGCACACCACAGCAACACATCCAAGTAATAGTCGATAGTATCGAAATCTAACCGACTAACCCACTAACTAGGTAGTACTAAGCATTCCTAACACTATACTATACTATACTTATACAGTTACTACAGTTATACAATTACTATACTTATACAGTTATATACAGAGATGGAGCCCGTACATGTAGTGTGTACCGACGAGACCTATGTTACAAGGTTTCGAGTCCGTGGTACTAAAGTGACTTTTAAATTTAATTCTGTCCCTGAAGGGGTTACGGAACTCGACTGGGTAAGACGGGGGTTCGCCGAAATCATGGACCGAATGAAGGCCGATGCCGAAGACACAGACCAACTCGGTTTCACTCTGAGGTCCCTAAATTTAAAATTCAAAGAGCCGGGGTACGTAGCATTCCGACCCGCCAGTGAGCTGGACAGTGACGTGTTGTGGACCATATTCGGAGGGATCGTCCAGAGCAATGCCGAAGCCCTCACCTCCAGCGATACATTCCAAGTAGAATGCACTAGAGTAAATATTCCGGTAGGAACGGGTAGAGTGAGACCTGGCTTGTACAATACTTTTTACGAAGAGTGTAAGTCCCGTAAGGGTATCGTAGTTATTAATAATAGCGACAACCTATGTTTACCGCGGGCGTTGGTTGTGGCCGAAGCCTACGCCAAGAAAGATCCTCAAATTAAAGCAATAAGGCAGGATAAGGGTAAGCGACAAACTTGTAGAGCCCAAAAACTGATGACCAAAGCCGGTGTCCAAATTCCAGAACTGGGAGCGGGGATCCCCGAACTTTCAAAATTCCAAGACCACCTGAAAGATTACAACATTACAGTCTACAGCTATGGAAACAAAGGCCGGATTGTGTACTTTAATGGTAACAACTCTGATGCTCAGTACAAAATCAACCTGCTTTATCACGATGGACACTACAATGTGATTACATCTCTCACTGCGGCTTTTGTATGCACCTACTTCTGCGAGCCTTGCCATACCCCTTATGACCACAAGGGTGAACACAGGTGTTCCAATATCTGCCCTGCGTGTCAGACTGTATCTCCACCATGTAAAGGGGAGCATGGAGGAATAGTTTGTCCAAATTGTAACATCAAATTCAAAAACCAAATTTGCTTCGCAGCCCACAAGGGTGAGCGTTGCAAGTCAGTAAAGAAATGTAAAGACTGTCAAAAACTCGTATATTTAAAAAATCGTAAGTCAAAACACGTGTGCGGTGAAGAGTTTTGCAAAACTTGTAACGATTATATGCTACCAAACCATCAATGTTACATGCGGGTTGACACAAACAAACCCAAAACTAAAGATTTCCTGTTCATTTTCTTCGACCTTGAGACCCGCCAAGATGAAATTTTAACCGAAAACTCAAAAATTCATAAAGTCAATCTCTGTGTATCGCAGCAATTTTGTTGGAAATGCATTGATAAGGGAAATTGCCAAAATTGCAACAACCGCACCAGGGTCTTTAGACAAGACCCGACCAATCATTTCATGGAGTACGTAATGGAGGAGAGAAAAAAATTCAAAAATGTATGCGTCATTGCTCATAATGGCCAAGGTTTCGATTTTCAATTTCTGCTAAAGTACGTTCTCGAAAAAAACAAATTCACTCCAGAGCTAATTATGCGTGGCACTAAAGTCATACTTATGGAGTTGGACAATGTGCGATTTATCGATTCGCTAAACTATTTCCCCATGGCCCTCTCTGCATTACCCAAAGCCTTTGACCTTCCCCCGGAGAAGAAGAAGGGCTACTTCCCTCACCTCTTCAACACATTGGCAAACCAAAATTATGTAGGCCCCATACCATCCAAGGAGTACTACAGCCCTGAAACCATGTTCGAAAAAACCCACAGAGATTTTGAAAATTGGTATAACGAACAAGTCGCTAACAATGTAGTTTTTCATTTTCAAAAAGAGTTGATCGAGTACTGTATTTCAGATGTAGACATACTGGCGCAAGCGTGCATTAAATTCAGAGACATGTTCTTGAAAGATTGCAATGTTGACCCCTTCATGGAAGCCGTTACCATTGCAAGCGCATGCAATCTGGCTTTCAGACGCAACTTCCTAAAACCAAACACCATCGGTCTGATCCCTAAGAATGGATACCGTCTTGTGGACATTCAGTCGCCTATCGCTTTGCAATGGCTGTCTTGGGAGGAAGAAAAGCGCGGTGTTCAAATTCAGCACGCGGGGCGGGGGAGAGAAATCAAAATTGAGGGGCTAAAAGTAGACGGTTTTGACGGAGAACGAATCTATGAATTTCAGGGCTGTTACTTCCACGGGTGTCCTAATTGCTTTCCTTTTAAAAGGGAAGAGCCCCTTACAGATGACCCTTCCGATACTCTGCATTTAAGGTTCGAGAGAACCAAATCTAAAATTTCTCGACTTGAGAATGCAGGGTATGAAGTAGTTGAAATGTGGGAGTGTCAGTTCCAAAAACTGAAGAAAGAACAACAATTGGATTATCTAAATTTTCTCCCCATTCTAAACACACTCCCGCTCAACCCCAGAGATGCCTTCTTCGGGGGAAGTACAGGAAATGCAAAATCATATCACAAGTGCGAGGACGGGGAAACTATCCAGTACGTGGACGTATGCTCACTCTACCCGTACGTCTGTAAACGTGGAATGTATCCTCGGGGGCACCCAAAAATCTGTGTAGGGGACAAGGAGTGTAGAGAAAGAGGCTTGAAGGCCGAAGGCCTCCTCAAGTGTAAAGTCCTGCCTCCTCTAAATTTGTATCATCCCGTCCTTCCAGCACGTATAAACAACAAATTAATGTTTGTTTTATGCCGTAAATGTGGTCTAGAAATGTCAAACACAGAGTGTAATCACAACATCGAGGAAAGATCATTGACAGGGACATGGACAATGCAGGAAATACGCAAGGCTGTGGAAAAGGGATACGAAATTGTAGAAATGTACGAGCTCTGGGAGTACGAGGTGGCAAGATACGAGACAGGGGGTCTATTCACAGACTTCATAAATAAGTTTCTAAAAATCAAACAAGAGGCATCAGGTTACCCCTCCTGGTGCCTAACTGAAGAAGACAAGGCCAAGTACATTCATAGTTACCACGAACTTGAAGGTATTCACCTGGACCCGACCAAAATTGAGAAGAACGGGGGTCTTCGCTCCCTAGCTAAATTAATGTTAAATTCTTTCTGGGGTAAATTCGGTCAAAGAGAGAACCAAACAAAGACATCAATTGTTAGAGAACCATGCGACCTGTACAAATTACTTACAAGTCCGGGGGTCCAAGTAAACACGTTACAAGAAATAAATGAAAATGTACTCCTTGTTAATTGGCAACATATTGACGAAGTCGGGGAATCCTTGAGAACAGTTAACGTCGTACTAGCTGCCTACACCACCTCCCAAGCAAGACTCAAGCTGTACGAACATCTGGAAGCTCTGGAGAACCAGGTCCTCTATTACGACACAGACAGTGTCCTCTACGTACAAAGGGAAGGTATGTACAAGGTCCCCACAGGGGATTACTTGGGCGAGATGACCGATGAACTGGTTGACTACGGCCCCGGCTCTCACATCGTTGAATTTGTTTCAGGCGGCCCCAAGACTTACGCCTATCTTGTCTGGTCAACAAATAAAAACACACTAGTTGAAGTTTGTAAGATAAAAGGCCTTACTCTAAATTTAAAAACTAGCCAAACATTAAACTTTTCCAAATTAAAAGAAATGGTGCTGAGTGAGACCGATGTAAGCTTGGAGATAGTTGAAAACAGAATAAGACGTACTAAAGAAAAGAACATTGTTACCGTGGAGGAGCACAAATTATTTAAAATTACTGGACCCAAAAGGAAACTCGAAGGACCCTATGACACTTTACCTTTTGGCTTTAAAAAGCATAAAAACTAACACATTACATACAGCAAGACTTACCTGACTCGTCCCACACACCCTTGAGGATCGGTAGCAAACCACGTGGTCCCGACTCTTCAAAATGATGAAGCAACCCCTCTCTACTGTCGAATCTTCTGCATACCTGAAGAGCGGCCAGGGCTTGGAGAGTTGGGACCTCGTCCCACGGGAGCCAGGCCGGGATGACACAGGGGTCAGGTAGGGGCTTCCACAACTCAGAAACGGTGAAGTCGTACTCCACTACCTGACGGGTGCGCGAGCGGTTACCTCGACGTGACCTCCCAAAATAAAGCCGCCGCTCACGCCGTGCATCCCGCTCCAGCTGACGGTGAGCCCGACTCCATGCCCAGGCAGAGATGGATGGCTGCTGTGGCGGCGGGTCTGTCCATGCCAGGAGCTTAGACAATTTTACAATCACTTGCAGAATCGTTAGAAGTGAGGTCAACATTGTAACTAACTGTGTTTCAGAGCACGGGAGCTCAGCGTCCAAGTGGAGGGGAGGTCACATGACCGGTCATGTGATCTCACAAGCCTACATCCTGGGAGGTATCCAGTATAGCTCCAACCATTCCTACATCCAGTCCACTCTCGCTCTCAGTGCGGTCACCTGCAGAGATGGCTTCTACCCGATCACCGGACGAATGCGAGATCTGGCAAATAAGTTGTGACGACGGGTTCATGTTTATACCACATTATGCCAAAATACGGGTGTTGTAACGACTGTGAGCGCTGTTATAGGGCGATGAGATGTATTAGAAAACTCTCTGGGGTATTCCGCTTACAGCGTGGACCCTATGCGCGAAATCCCTAAAACTCTTGCCAGTGAGCGCAGGGACATTGTGGATAGCCTGTATAGGTTTTTAAATTTTTGGCAGGCTCAACCGCGTGACGAAGAAGAATGGGAACTGCACAATGAACAATTGGAAGAGGCCCTTCTACACGATGCTATAGAAAGAGAAT